>NW_019449784.1:0-793 GCF_002814215.2 Seriola lalandi dorsalis | reverse complement strand
ACACACACACACACACACACACACACACACTTACACACACATACACACACACTTACACACACACACAAACACTTACACACACACACACACACACTTACTTACACACACACACTCTTACACACACACACACTCTTACACACACACACACTCTTACACACACACACACTCTTACACACACACGCATGAAAACGACTGAAAACTGAAGTAAGTCAAAAGGTTTCGCATAAAGACAGTGCTAATGCTAATGCTAATGCTAATGCTAAAGCACGCAGCTAATCAGTTAGCTCGTTAGCCTTACCTTTGCGCCGCAGGTGTGTTCTGCGTCCAACCGTCTCACTCACACTCCACAATAACTGCTCCGTTTCTTTTGTTTTTTTTGCTCGGTCTCATTCTAGTCAACAAACTTCTCCACTAATGATGTTTTTTTTCACGGTGCTAACAAACCAAAGTGACGAGAAATCCGCTCAAATGTTGGTTTTACTCTGTGTTTTCATGAGTTTTTCCATATTTGTTTCTCCCACAGTGTCACGGCGCAGACGTCAGCCAACGTCCGCGCACAAACACCTGATTGGTCGGCTGACTCTGGTCCGCCTAACGACCGCTTCTGATTGGTGGAAATAACTAATAATTTCAATCAGCAAATATTTGAGTGGTAATTACTGACAGAGACCACTGGGGGCAGTGTTCATGATAGTTCGTGAGTCTCCGTTACTGTAACATCCATCCACATGAATGTTTGTATTAAAGATATCACTTTTGGTATCAGTGTGTTCTAATAACAACAACATTAAAG
>NW_019449783.1:0-852 GCF_002814215.2 Seriola lalandi dorsalis | reverse complement strand
TGTATAATGTTCATTTAGGTACTTGTTCTTGTACTTGTTAAGTAATTCTTTCCTTTTAGTCCAGAAGAAATTGGTGATGGTGATGAATATAAAAACAGAAATCACCTCCTCACCATATGGAAAATTATGTCTCCGTCATCCTGACTGCCACAGATGCGGGAAATCCAAGTATTATAATATAATACTTGGATTCCATAATTCAATGAATTCTGGACAATATATTATATTGTCCAGAATTCATTGAATTATGGTTATATTAAAGAAGTGCATTCAGACTGAACAGTACAATTCTGGTAAAATGAAATGACCTTTTAAAAACATCAAAAATGTTTAAAATCTCTTCGTTCTTTTCCTTCTTCTCGTACTAAGGCTTATCACTGTGATATGTTGTCGCCACCGGACCACATAGTTTACTTGTTTGCTTCGTCAGTCTGATGACGCGCTGAAAGATTACATACATGGTAAAAACTAGAGAATTGAAATGAATAGCTTCTTAGCAACAGGAAGAGTTGAAAGGAAAGAGAGTCAAGAGACAGATGGTGAATCGACAAGTGATCTCACGTCAAACAAAAAAGAAAAATTGACTGACGTTTCCCCTGCTGTCGTATTGTTATGGGGTCAGATGCGAGGGGCCAAGAGTTTTAAGGTTTTCAATGAGTGAGGAACCAGCGGCTCAGAGGAGTTTGTAGGAACAGGGATTATTAATGGGGAAACTCCATGTAACCATTATGTGTGATGTGTGCTTTCTGTCTTTCAGGTTACTATCACCTACAAACACACTAGTGCCTTTCAGAGATTTACCCACAAACACCCCTGTTTCCAAATTCACTCCTCTACCAGACTCCACTAAAA
>NW_019449782.1:0-854 GCF_002814215.2 Seriola lalandi dorsalis | reverse complement strand
TGAATGTCTGTAATATAATTTCCTTGACTTAGAGGACATGAGTTGTTAATCTTGACTCATGTTGTTTGTTGAAACGGAAACACAGTGTCTGTCCACAATTTAAGAAGAATCCATTCAAAAACCTTGAAGACAGTCATATGCTTTGGAAAATGGTTCACTTCACAGACAGTGTATGTGACTCTTAGTAAAGGGGCTAAAACCTGCAAAAACTGATCCTTCTATCTCTGAGATTGCCAAGCTCACCACAAACCAAAGACATGGACTAAATCATCAAATGCTGGCACTTCCCACTATCAACCTCTGATGACACAAACACAAGCACTTCCCCGAGAGTGGAACAAATGACTCAAAGACACTTTTGCAGTCATCAGAAAATGACCAGGAAGAGAATCGGTGCGTTTGCTGTCTTTTCTTAAAGTGTTAATATATGTTGTTCCTGGGCTTCATGCCCTGTTAATGTTGAATGTTATAAAACAGGTATGTTGTTTAAAATCAAAAATTTGTCTGCACTAAATTTGACTGACTGTATTTCTGGGGTCCAGATAATATGATAATTGATGATAATATGCACCAAACTTTGCCCCCACCATACACAGCATCTGTAAATTTGTGTAACAGACCTTTCAAGAGGCCTCTATGCACTACCTATGCCTGGAACCCCACTGTTTGTACTATTAATAATAAAAGCAATACAAACTGGTTCGTAGTAAATTGACTTCTTTTTTAGTTTTAGTACATCTTCTCTCTAAGCTGTACACTGTGTGAAGATTAGTAGCCACCTTTGTGCTACTTGTCACAGTTGCATATATTTAAGTTATAATGTAAAACAGGTTCTCAAGTGTCAAGAGTCGCAT
>NW_019449781.1:0-927 GCF_002814215.2 Seriola lalandi dorsalis | reverse complement strand
TATTTGTATGGGTTGGGGTAAAATGCTGCTACCAATACAGCACCCCCAACTTGAAAACCTAGTGTAAGCAGGGGTGGTGGGCGGGGCACAAGGCCTTTTCCAGATTTTTCAATGAGGAAGTAATCGTAGATGTGTTTCCTGCCCCGGTTTTTTTTTCCACTTTTAATGTAGGAAAACCATGTTAAATATTAGTACACTTACATTTTTATACAGTTTAAAACATGCCTGGAGAGGAACTTTTAGCTTTTAGAGGTCTTCACAAAGGCAGTTGCTGATGTGTCCACAGAGGTTGATGGGGTCATTAAACGTCATCAAGCCAAACACGAAAACTCACTAGTCGTCCTTTACAGCCTCTTTGTGTTTATACTATCGCTCTTGCGAACTATTTCAAAATTTTTAAGAGGAAAGGCTTTTGTAGTCAAATCAAACTACAAGTTGGAAGTCTAGTGGTGGTAACACAAGTCTTGTGGCCATGGTGTAGTTTGTTTAAAACCTAACATTAGACTTCAATGATCATAAAAGTGATGTTCGTTTGTGAAGATCAGTATCATAAACATTTGTTCATCACAGAGCTTATTTTCTGCAATAATCCAAAAGCCAATAAAAATTGGCTTTTTGTCGAGGGAACCAGGGCAATGCTAACTTCTGGGTTTGCCCATAAAGATACGTCATCCCTGCAGCACACTATAGCTGTGTCCCAATTCAGGGGCCACATCATTCAGAGGCTGCATTTGAAAACTGATTGCATCACAGCGGCGCAAATAGGCTGTCCCATTTTGAAGCCTCCTTCAAATGCGACCTTCTCCAACAGGTGGATCCATCTTGGCCCAACCTATCCCATGATTTATTGCACGCTGTTAAAAATAATATGGCAGCAAACAACACAACAGAGAGCCCGAGAATTACATTTTCAAATGTAAGTATTGG
>NW_019449780.1:0-900 GCF_002814215.2 Seriola lalandi dorsalis | reverse complement strand
CAGGGCGCCCCGCCTACCACACCTGGATGACACTCTCTCTTCTCCTCCTCTTCTTCTTCTTCAACCTCAGTCCCTGTCCCCTCAGAGCTGGTTACCTAGCAACAGCCAGGAAACAATTCGGGAGCCAAGATGGCAGCCTTGAAATCAGCTAGGGGTCGGACTACGAACTGGACCATCAGGAAACTGGATCCAGTCAGACTGGACTGGGAATTTACCAGAACAAACAGGAAGCAGCTACTGTCTTCTACAGCCTGTCTTTACTCTGTTTCTTTATTTAAAGTTTAAAACTCGTCGTCGTCAGTTGAAATGTCGTCTGTCATCAAGCCAGCCAATCACATTTCCAAACGGTCACCTGTGACATCAATAAGCCAAATACAGAATAAACTTGTTAGCAGCCAAAAATGTATTAATTACCATCAACATTTTATTTTCCTGCAGTAAAAAAGCTGTTTGTAATTCAGTCCTCTACCTAACGCCTAACTCTAGCTAACACACATTTGCTAAGTAACAGAGGAGGGATACTATGGTTGTTCCAAAATCACTCACTCACTCTCTCCTCCCTCCTCACTATCTAGGGAGTTCAGTGTAGAGGACTATAAACTATATAACTATAAACTGAGCTCATCGGTAAAATAAAACAACACTCTCGGACACTCGGGTCTCTGCACCGTTTAGGGTTAGGTCAATTTTGTACTCTTAAAAAAAGAAAGTGGCTATAACTCACTCCACAAACTTTGTTACTAATAAACCAGTGTTAGCCAATTTGGACTGGTTAGCTAACTAACCTTTACTAGCTAATGAGCAGGTTTACAAGATTATGAACAAGTACTACGCAGCTACAGTGCATCCCACATTTCACATCACTGTTGTTAGCATTATAAAATATTGAGAAGTTAGCTT
>NW_019449779.1:0-819 GCF_002814215.2 Seriola lalandi dorsalis | reverse complement strand
AAATTATATGGATATTCAAAAGAATGATTGCTTTAAGAATGACCATGGTCTGCACTGCATTTAAGCTAGCATCGCTAATGGCTTAGCTTGTTGTAGCGCCACAGGTTATGCCCCACAATGAAAAGGTCACGGGTTTCAACCTAGTAGGTTCAGAGAGCTATGTAACCCCTACCACCTCACACATTGAGAGCTAGCTAATTGACGCTAGCACAGCTCACATAATAGCTCACCCTTCTCTTATGCAAGTTGCACCTATTCTCCTCAGTAGCCCAGGTGAAAACAGATGGATGAGGGGAACAACAAACAAGGGTCCTTGCACTCACTCCCCTATTGTCCTCCCTCCACCGCACCTCCTTGTCCTTTTCCCTGCCTCCCTTTGTGTCATCTGTAGTGGCCCTCTTGTGTGTGGTGAGCACGTGGATGGGCCCCGGGCGCTCTCAGGTGACGGGCCTTCACTCTATGATGTTTTTATGCCTTACTGCAGTATGAAATTTTTATGCCAAACTATACTGTGTCTTTTTATACCTTACTATAGTATGACTTAGTACACTAAAGCATAAAAACTTCATAGTATAATAAGGCCTTACTATACAATTATGTTTTTATGATATAATAAGGCATAAAAACTTCATAGTTTAGTAAGGCATAAAAACTTCAAAAAACGTCATAGTATAGTATGGCATAAAAATGTCAAAAAACGTCATAGTATAGTAAGGCATATAAACGTCATAGTATAGTAAGGCATAAAAACGTCAAAAAACGTCATGGCATAAAAATGTCAAAAAACGTCATAGTATAGTAAGGCATAAAAACTTCATA
>NW_019449778.1:0-1356 GCF_002814215.2 Seriola lalandi dorsalis | reverse complement strand
GTAATATTCTATAACGTTTTTTGATGTTTTTATGACTTATTATACTATGTCGTTTTTTTCACTTTTTTTGCCATACTATACTACTATATGTTGTTTTTTTCACTTTCAAGGCCTCACTATCCTATGAAGTCTTCATATTTTACTATTCAATGACGTGTTTTGATGTTTTTATGCTTTATTATACTATGTCGTTTTTTCACTTTTTTTGCCATCCTATAATATGTCGTTTTTATGCCTTACTATATTATGTCGTTTTTAAGCCTTTATATACTATGAGGTTTTTATGCCTTACTATACTATGACAATTTTATGACTTTTTATGCCACAGTATACTATGACGTTTTTGTGACTTTTTATTCCCTACTACATTTTTATTCCCTACTACACATTTTAATGCCTCCTTTAGTATGCCTCTTTTATGCCTCCCTATACTATGATGTTTGATTTGCCTTAATATATATAGACATTTTTATGACTTTTTATGTCGTACTGCACTATAATGTTTGTATGACTTTTTATGCCTCACTATAGTATGACGTTTTTATGCCTTAATATACAATGACATTTTTATGACTTTTTATGCCTTACTATACTATGATATTTTTGAGTCTTATTATACTATGACGTTTTTATGACTTTTAAGCCTTACTATACTATGACATTTTTATGACTTTTTATGCCTCACTATATAATTACCTTTTCATAACGTTTTATGCCTTACTATACTATGACGTTATTGTGACTTTTTATGCCTTAGAAATAATTTTGGAAAAAAGTTTTTTGCTGGATTGTCAGCTTTTGTATTGTTTTATCTGCAACTTTTATCTTTTCCTCCCTGCAAGAGAGGTATAATGCACCGTAAAGCCCTTATAAACATCTTTAAATATATATATATACTGTATATATTTGTACAAATATACATAAATATGTATATCTAATCTGATCCATTTCTTTGGACCATATCAATTTTAGTTTAATGGTTTATTTTCATAGATTGAGTAACAAAAACTAGTTAAAGTGATCCTTGTAATCAATAATACATTCATTCTCTCATGATGACATAACTGACTATTCATATATAAAATTAATACACAGACAGTATTTCATTGTTGTAATCATATTTTAAAAGATGCTTCCAGATTTTTCTTAGGAGGGTATTTGGGTGTATACCTTTGTTTACAGTATGTATATGGAGATTTTTATGGACTGTAAAGTACTGCTCCCTGACCGCGCATGCGCAAGTAGTAAAGCGTGTTGTAGGTCTCTATGACGACGGGTCCATTAAACCTTTTAGGGCTGCAGAGGGAGTAGAAGCAGATTATGTGCTCAAGTGTTGTTTCGCAGACTGCCAAGCAC
>NW_019449777.1:0-920 GCF_002814215.2 Seriola lalandi dorsalis | reverse complement strand
GTGTGTGTGTGTGTGTGTGTGTGTGTGTGTGTGTGTGTGTGTGTGTGCGCGTGCGTGTATGCACTGTGTACCTGCAGCACCGGCTCTCCCAGGGAACAGAGAGAGCAGAGCAGAAGACAGAGAGGCAGTGCAACCATAAATGATAAATAGAAAATAAATATATGGCAGCCCCCACAAATAAATTAATGTATGGGAAACGATTTGTTGACTTAAAACATTGACGTTGATGCTTTTTCCTAGTCGACGTAGTCGATAATGGCGACTAATCACGGCAGCCCTTCATGTAGACCACATGGGCTCTGAGTTTACTTGTAGACTATGTGGGCTTTGAGCAGGAGGATTCAGTGGTTCAATATGTATATGACTCACCTGTCCCGTTGAGTGTACTGTTCTTGTTGGTGTACAGTCGGATCATCTGGCCGATGGTTCTGACGTTGTCTCTCAACATGATGCCCTGAGCCTGCACCATGAAGAAGTATGTGTTGGCTGACAGACAGACAGGAGAAATGATGTTAGTCTCTTATTGCATTACAATTGCTTCATGTAGACACAGCTATCCTCACTTACTGTACAACACCACAACTGATTCTCAAGCCGCAGCGAGCACAAACCAAAGGTCCCATGACAGACTGAGAATGGTGTCACCTGGTGTGTCAACAACTTTGATGTTTTCAAGGCTACTGCAACACAGACAACCATAGACTGTAAATAAAGATGGCCGCAGCCTCTGTGATGTCTCCCACAGGTTTCTGAAGCTCAGAGTAAGCTGCCCCACCGTCGCCATCTTGGCAGTGTCCGACTCCACCCCTAACTCCTAGCTAATCCAGAAATGGGCAAGAGGTGGGGGGTGTCTGGAGCTGAGACTGACACTCAAAGAGGCCACGCCCTAAATTCTACATAATTTTAAGTCTTAGTAAAAT
>NW_019449776.1:0-820 GCF_002814215.2 Seriola lalandi dorsalis | reverse complement strand
CCAGGGGCGAATCTCCAATCCGCTCGTTTGAGCACACATTTCTTGAAAGGTGGAGAAAGCAAAAGAACGAGAGTATGGACTTTTCTCATGTTTGGGGGGTCCGTAGACACGCCAGGGACACATACTACCGATAGAAAACCATGGAAAAGTGCATTTTGCATAATAGGTCCCCTTTAAACAGCGTAGCTTTCCTTCAATAAATGAGCAGCGCTTGGAATTTGCCAGTAACCGCACCGCTGGATGTGATCAAACAAAATGTGGCTGTCCAGCTTCCTGCAGGCATCACTCTCATGTCCTGGATCAGAGACGAGGTCAGTCAACTCTTAGGGCACTGTGTGTGCGGAGGGTGTGCATGTGCGCGAGTGTGGGTGCGCATGTGTGTGAGTGTGTGTGACCCATTCAGCCAGCAGGTTTTTACCAGACATCTCAAAGTGGGAGGCCTGATCGAGAATCAGTTGAACCTTTGAAGTCTGTTATAAATAAGATGGTTAAGGGGACCTGCATGGGCAGTGATCCTGGATCGCTACTCTTAAGAAGCTTGATATATATGGGCCATTGACTTAAGATGACTTATTAGCACACACACGCTGCAGGTAATGGAAGCGTAGTTATACAAGCTTGCACTTTGCATGCCATGACTATTCAACCTTCAACAACTCCTATATAACTGAGAACAGTGGGCTCAGGGGAGAGAACGAGTGAGCGAGGCTGAGGGAGAGAGAGAGAGAGAGAGCGAGCAAAACAGACAGCCAGAGGGTGGAAAGAGAGTTGGTGGAGAGAGTCAGAGACAGAGAGGGAGATAGAGAGAGAGAGTACGCTC
>NW_019449775.1:0-853 GCF_002814215.2 Seriola lalandi dorsalis | reverse complement strand
GGTACCTGCTGCTGACGTAAATCATCCTTATGTAGGTCTGCTGCACACTCAGGTGGTTATAAACAGTACACTCACACTATAGAGCTATTGAGGTGTAGATGTGTGTGAGCAGAGTCAATCAAATTATTGCTTTCCTTAATCAGACAAATGAACAGATGCGTTTGTGTAGGTGTGTGTGTGTGTGTGTGTGTGTGTGTGTGTGTGTTTCCATCTGTGTTTATCTGTATGTGTGTGCATTAAGCTGATAATCCTTCGTTCAAGAACAACATTGCTTCTGTTGGCACCTTATGCCGTTTCATAAAGACACAACCGGATATGTTGATAAATAGCAATAAATACATAGCATAGCATTACATCATTTGAAGTTCATGTACACTTCAACTACAGAGGTGGACTAGAGAAACCTATATTTTTACTATTAATAAGTGAATTACAGGCACCCGCTTCCATTTTAGTTGACAGGAAAAGTTAATTAAGGCATCTTTTTTTTAATTTACACTAAAACAGGACGAGAGATCTTGGGAACAGAGAGAACCTCCAGTCCCACTGTTTCAACTAGGAGACAGTAATAAGAGGAACAAAAACCACCACTCAAAGCGCCACATTCACCCATTCACTCACATTCATACATCACACTCATACAATCACAGTCATACACCGATGGAACAGCCATCAAGGGGCAATGTGGGGTTCAGTATCTTGCCCAAAGATACTTCGACATGCGGCCCGGAGGAGCTTGGGAGCCTTCTAATTAGTGGCTGACCGGCTCTACCTCCACAGCCACAGTCGCTCCAAAAAAAAAGACTATGAAATTTGAAGAGAAATGAAATTTATAGAGAACAGGAGGAATAGA
>NW_019449774.1:0-1368 GCF_002814215.2 Seriola lalandi dorsalis | reverse complement strand
GAGCATATCCAAATCCAGTCTGGTTATACATGTCACAAGTGAACAGCCTTGGTGCTCGCAAGCTTCATGTGATCTGGAAGGTGACCAAAACAAAGGGACAAACAAGCTTGCCAACCTGCCGACAAGTTCAAACTACCAATGAAAATGCAAATAAACAGTTCATCTGCATGTGCTAATGTGTGTGAGATACATAAACAACTATCATGGTTAACTTTGGAAGCAAAATTAAAATCTTGTCTTCTGTTATTCATGCAAAATGTTCCATAAAATAATACACCACACTTTTTGTGTGTATACAGGTTTTTGTCATGAGTATAATACACGTCAAATGAGCAATGGTCATCTGTTGGTGCCGAGTCCACTTACAAATTGTACGATGAGAACTGTGCTTTATAGGGCTCGTTCTGCTTGGAATATGTTCTGAAGCTACATCAGATAGACTAAAAGTAGATTTTCTGTCAAAAGGTTACAAAACAATATTTGATACATCTCATATAGATGTTATTGTGGTTTCTGTAACTTTGATTCTTATTATTTTTCATTTTAAGTTACTTTAATTATTTGTTTTACATGTATAGGTATTCTAATTATATTCTTTGCTTTGCTTTGTTTTGTTTTTTTCTGTTTTATTGATATAGTGTGATTTTAATGATTGTTTTTTTGTTGTTGTTGTTGTTGTTCTTCTTCTTCTTCTTCTTCTTCTTCTTGTGTGTGGACCCCAGGAACACCAGCGAACACTGTGTGGAAACTTATAGGGGATCCAAATAAAGAAATAAACCTGTGAGCATGGCATCGCTCAGCAGTCAGTTATGTAAGGTACCAGGTGCTTTAGATATAGCCTTCATTTCGTGGTTGTCCATCTGTAGTCCTGTGGTGGAGCTTCAGGGATGGCTATCTGTTTCCCTTTAGCTCAGTGCTCACTTTTGGATTAAATTATATCCTTGTACCAGCAACACCATGTTTCTCATTTGGCTCTGAACTGAAAACTACCAAATACAACTAAAGTCAGACTTTTAGCTAATAACAGTTCAGTTTAACAGTTAGGGGTCAAGTCCTTATACCTCGTTACTCTCTTCCAGTTTCAACACTATTGTCTCATTTCACAATAAAATTCAAAGATCCATCATCAGACTATTGACCTTACCCCACCATCAAAACAACAGCAGTTGTGATCAGGAGAGGCAATATTTGCTATGGGCAGTAAATACACATGCTTCAAAATATATATGTCATTGAGCATGAATTATAATCCCATGGGTCAAGTGACTCTAGGTGCAGTTATGCCTATGAATATGAGATGTGGTTTATGTTCAGGTCAAGCTGTACTGAGGCATTGTCAGGCGATGGACGATAGGAGCTAGAAGTGCA
>NW_019449773.1:0-975 GCF_002814215.2 Seriola lalandi dorsalis | reverse complement strand
AAAAAAAAAAAAGAAAGTATCGAAGCCATCTCGTCTTATTTCTCCTCTTCGTTCTTCTGTCTCGACTGCTCGGAGGTGAACCAGTGACCAGAGCCATGTCCAGGAAGAAGGCAGTGAAAGGCAAAGGGAGCTCCAAGAGCCCCAAGGCGTCGCCGAGCAGCGGCAGAGACGGCGGGAGGACGGGGAAAGGTCTGGCCGCCGCTGCCGCTCCGTCCTCCGGACTGGTTTACCCCAGCAGACCCTCCATCAGCAACAGTGGAGAGTTTTATGACATCGCCTTCAAGGTGAGCTGGGAGTTCAAGGCTTAAACGTCTCACTAGTAAAGACCAAGTGAGAAATTCAATTAAGCAATCAGTAAATTACAGGTGTGAGGTAGAAACGTTACGTTACGTCTAAAACGAAAAACCGCGGGGGCCAATTTCTCCTCTTCTCACCTGACTTGAAAACCTCGTTGGCAGCGTTGTTCAAGAGCTTCACAGCGAACAGACACAGTTACCTGAGTGCAAGATGATTTGTATCTGGAAACCGGCAGCACGATAACTGTCAACATAAAGTTGAGGTGTGTGTTAAGGGTCGATGTTTTGCTGTCAGGTACACGTGATACAGGTGTGCAGGGAAACTTATTTTTGCCAAGAGAAGAAAAACATTTTGACTTACTATTTCATAATTCTGATTTAGTATCGGATATTTTTTTTTAACTTTTGGTTTATTAACTCATAATTTTGATCATGTAAGTTCAAATTTGACTTAGTATCTCATAAGTTTGACGTAGTAAGACAAATATTTGACTTGGACCTTATTGTCAAAGTGGAAAACTAAAAACAAAAAGTCAAAATTGTGCCTAATTTTGACTAAAAGTTAAATTCTGACCCAGTATTTCAAAAGTTTGACTCAGTAAGTTTAAATTATTAGACTTATTATCTCATACTTTTGATGCAGTAATTGACTTACTATTTTATACTTTTGATTTTGTAT
>NW_019449772.1:0-992 GCF_002814215.2 Seriola lalandi dorsalis | reverse complement strand
GCAAAGAGGACATTAAAGGTTTGTTGCTGTTATAACTCTTTCCCCAAAGGTCTAAACACAAAGAAAAAATACAAAGGAGACAAAATTACACTCTCCACAGCTATCCCAAGACACAAAACTATACAATAAAACAGACAGGTCCTCTAAAATCTGACATTGCTTTAAGAGGCAATAAATGAAAAATACTTTTTTGTGATCACTAGACAGCTTCTGAAATAACAGCATTCAGCTGTAAAACAATGTGATAAAGATTTTTATTAAAAAGTGAGGATGTGTTTTCTTTTCAGTGTCTCTTTGGCCACAGGATCTTGTTCACACTCGAGGTAATATTTCTGTCAAGTTTTCCTTGAAAAACACATTCCTCATCCTCTTCCTCTCTTCGTCCTTCTGCCTCTGCCTCTCTGCACTGCTGCTGTCAGTTCCTCTCCAGCACTTTAATGCGAGTAAAAAGCAGAAACTGCTGTTCTGTTTTTGAAGTATAGCTTTAAACAAATGTTAATTAACTCAGTATCTAAGTTGTTGACTTATTTCATCCAGGCAGCTTCCAGTTTAGTAATCCAGCTAAAAAATGTTTGAACTTTCTTTTGCAAACTGGATGTGATGTTGCTGAAGACGTATAATAAAATCATTTACCCTCTGCTGCACCCCACTCAATTTTTTTCCGGCCCATGAGGCTTAGAGGAATCACAATGCCAAAGCATTTCAACATTTTAATTAACTCAACAGTCCTAATCCGTCCCCTGTGTTAATTACTAACTCGCAGCTCTGAAGATGCTGTCATGGACATTTCTATTAGGGACCAGATGAAGGTTAAAGGTTAATTACACTGTGTGGCATCGCTTATTTTCCAGTAAAACCTCAGTAAATGTGAAAGGCTGCAGATAAAAGTTTCATTTCACACGGCCTCTCTTCCTGCCTGTGTTTTCCAGTCGTTGCACATCATAACTAATGCAACACCTGCACCATAAAAGATATATCTGACCTAATTTATT
>NW_019449771.1:0-812 GCF_002814215.2 Seriola lalandi dorsalis | reverse complement strand
GTGTGTGTGTGTGTGTGTGTGTGTGTGTGTGTGTGTGTGTGTGTGTGTGTGTGTGTGTGTGTGTTGGCTGTGGTTGTTTGATTGATCTGTGATCAGATCCTTGATGAGGGAGATGTTTCTGTTTGACGTGTCTGTGGTTTACGTTACGACTCTGAGAAGAAAAACCGTGGCTCCTGTTTGAATCTGTTTCTTCAAATCTGAATGAAGAGTTGATATTTATTCACACCCGTCATGCGGAGATGCAGTAGGTCCAGATGTGTTTCGCCGAGCCTCAGTCCGTCTGATTTACGTGTTGTGTCTCCTGACGCTGATTTTTCTTCACCTGCCATGAATCCGACAGTGACAGGACGACCAGCAGGAGCCTTTGAAGCGTTATGATCACACTCAACAGTTTAACACAGATGGTACGGACACACACGAGGTCATTAGGTCACACACACACACACACACACTCACACTCACACACCTGCACTTACATCAGTCTGTGACCACAACAAGGTGTTGGCTGCAGTCACTTTCTTTAATGACTCAGCAGAGATCAAACACACACTTCCCACAACAGCATCACACACACGGAGTACATCTGATGTGCTTTGATGACTCGACACACACCAGACAACACGCACACGCTAACACGCAGAGAGCAGCACACGTCCTGACATCACTTCCTGTCTAACTGTAACTGATCTGCTGCCATTGTTTAGTTTTGTTATATTGAAAATGTAATTTGTAAATATTATATTATATAATTTGTCTCTTTCAGAACTGGATCTTGTCATTTAGCAGTGTGTAATACTGCTGCTCTCCCCACT
>NW_019449770.1:0-1120 GCF_002814215.2 Seriola lalandi dorsalis | reverse complement strand
CTCCAGTGGAGTGAGTTCCAGCTGAGCGTTGGTACCGAGGGTCTGGCACCTGTGCTCCAGGCTTGCGGGAAAAGAATAACAAGAAATATTTTGAGCCCGTTGATGGAGCGTAATGACGCCCGCTATCTACTGATGGACGTCGCGTTTGCCTTAGAAGAAGAGCCCTCTGGTGAGCTCCACCCACTGCGAGTTCACCTTCTCGACACAGACACGCGCCCCCCGAGGTTTCAGGATTGGGGAGCTGTGGAGCTGCAGACTTCAAAGCGGTTCCCCGACAAACTCCCGCCAAAACAAATCCTCAGCTACCTGAACCGCAGCTCGGCCCTGAGCCTGGGCTCCGTCAGCCACAGACACTTCCGGGTCGCGTTCTCCTACTCAGGAACGTGTGTGTTGTTAACCTCCATCAGACTGTACTACAGGAGGTGTCCTGACGTCATGGCTCACCTGGCCTCGTTTGGGGGGACCGGGGCCGGGTCCGGGCCTCGGACTGGTTCCTGTGTGAAGGGAGCTGTGGAGGTTTCTCCGCCGGTCAGAACGTGTGGTCTGGACGGGGTGTGGGGGCCGCTGCAGGGGGGCTGCACCTGTCGACCCGGGCATCAACTCGTGGGCGACGCCTGTCAAGGTATGGAGACATGATTCTTCACTTTTCACTTTTCACAGCTACTTCACACATGTAATATGTAATGTGTTAGCTTTGTTGATAACCGCTCATCTTCTTTTATCTTTGGTTTGCTGCATCTCCACCTCCAATGGTGCTTTTTAACTGTATCTACAGTATATTATAAAGTAAAAAACACAGTAGTAACAGGTCTCTATCAAAGGTAATCTGCCATCCTGCCTATAATCACAATTTCTGTTTTTATACTCTTTATTTGTTAAATTGCATTGTCTTCAAGTCGTCATTTCTCAGGAAAGAACAGAAGGAAAAATAACTTTATAACCTTTTCCACCTCTATCAAATAGTTTTGCTAAATTCCTAATCCTGTGATTTATTATCTCCATTTTATTGAGTAATTCAGTAATTGTGTCCTTCCACTTGCTTAACTGGATGCCTCTGGTTTCAGCCGTTGTTTTGTTTTCTGTTTAAGCTACTCTTAATATCCTTAATATCCTTAATATC
>NW_019449769.1:0-1072 GCF_002814215.2 Seriola lalandi dorsalis | reverse complement strand
AATATAATATTTATTTATTTTTTAGTTTGTGTTGTCTGGCCAACTGTCCAAAACCCAAAGAGATCTAGTTTACTGGGCCATGGGTTCGAATCCAACGCAAGGCCCTTTGCTGCATGTCATCCCCTCTCTCTCCCTAGCTTTCCTGTCACTCTCTCACGGTTCCTATCTGAGTAGAAGGAACGTATTTGCTTCAAAAGTCACAATTAAAAACTATGAGTTAATCGAATATCAAAATAGTTGCAGATCATTCTTCATTCGACTGATTAACTTGTTCACATGCTGTTGTGGATGATTCAACCTTCCTGGATATTATTACATTGTTAAATGCATCATCAAGTTTTAGGCTGCTTTAATTTGTATTTAAACAGGGTGTTTCTATCATGTTTTTGTATCATGTTGTCCATATTAAACGTGGCCAAAGTTTCAGATAGTGAGGTCAACGTATGTAAAAGTAATCTCTGCCTCAGACTGCTCTGAGTGCTGCGTCAGTCACTCCAAGCACAGCTCGCTCACACAGACAGCTACTTGAGTCGTATTGGAAGTGACATCCTGCTGTGATCTTTGTTGCTGCGGATGTTCGTGTTGTCCACTCTCATTTCCAACCAATGATGTTCTGTTACTTAGTTTTACGGTTTGCTGTCAGAACCTCCACCTCGACAGGCTTCCAGATATGCAGCAGTCAGAATGAAGTGGGCTTTTAAGGAGGCCTCTTAAGGTGCCCTGTGCTAATAGTGCATCCTTCAGTCAGACAATATCAAAGCTACTCAAGTGCAGTCCCAGAATAAGAAATATAGGGCTTAAAGGACAACCTTAAAGCACAAATAAAAGTCTTACTTGACAAAGAAAATTAACAAATGCACAACTACAGTTTTGTCTTCATAAAACTGATTAAAACTAAATAATTTATAGTTTTGAACTGAATTGTCTCTAAAAGTGCCAATAATCAAAGTATGTGTGTGACTACAAGTTATTTTCTTAGTCATTAAGGGACTAAAGACTAAAGCTAAGATAAAATAAACACTGTCAACATCAAACAGTAACTCAGTACACTCAATCAGTTTTAAAGTTCTGT
>NW_019449768.1:0-1035 GCF_002814215.2 Seriola lalandi dorsalis | reverse complement strand
ACACACACACACACACACACACACACACACACACACACACACACACACACACACACACACACTGGTTTTTCATTAGCTCTGTTATAATTCCATCCACAGAGCACAAACTGGAGCTTGTGCTGACTGGGCTAATTAAAAAGTGTCTGATAGGAGTTGAGCAGCAAACATTAATATTCAAATGCCTCCTAAAATCACTCAGTAGTTTAATTAAAGCACACAAAGCTCTGATGGCTATCTGTCAGTCCCGCCAATCTCAGTGGCGAGCCTGAATGGGGCTGATTTGATGGCTGAGAGGACGTGAATGTGTGTCTGTGTGTGAGTGTGTGTGTGTGAGTGTGTGTGAGAGAAGAAGACAGGAAGAGAGAGTGTTTTAAAGAGATAACAGACTCTGCTGGCCCCAAAATACAGGAACTGAGGAAGAGAGCAGGATTATTAATTTTATTCTGTCATTACAAGAAAGGAAAAGATTAAAAGACAGAAAATAATCTTCAAAACACAAGAAGAAGAGAGACAGAAAACAGCTTTTAAAAAGCGGTAGCTGTGTGTCTAACCTCTCGACAAAAGATAAAATGACTGGTGGCTCTATAGAAAACCCAAGAACAAAACTAAAAGTAGATAAAGTAGGTTAAATGTGTCACAGAGAGCTTGAGCTTTTGCTCTCTTTGCTAACTGACAGGCCGTCTCACCACCTCCCACACACACCCTTAGGACTGATCCCTGTTTACCCTTCTTCTAATGAGGCCAGTTACACAACACTCCTCCACTTCCATCAGCCACCACCATCTAAAACAACATTATCTCCTCTCCTCTTCAGTTCCTCTCGTTCCTTTTCTTTTCTTTTTTTTTACAAGTAGGTATCTAAACAAGGACTGAAGCATTTTGTAGTTAGGGTAGAAAGGAGGGGAGATAAAAGCTGTGAGGACGGGGGGCTGTGGGGAAACAATGCACTGAAGGAAATTGTGACAGAGGACAACAAAAGAAGAGGAGGGGAGGATGTGGAAGCAGAGCGAGGAACACGCACAGAGAACAAAACAA
>NW_019449767.1:0-943 GCF_002814215.2 Seriola lalandi dorsalis | reverse complement strand
TTCCACTGCAATGCTTACTGAGTGTTTCACCTGCCTCATGCAATTAAGTGCCAATGTATTTATGTGCCACTATAAATATGCATGTTTTATCGTTTCACCTATTAGCAAATTGGGAGATGAGAAGATGGGATACCAATCTCATGTCCTCAGTGCGATAAAGTTTGGCACTGTCAGTTCCTTGTTGTAGCTTGTAGTTCCAAACAGCGCTGTGAGGACATTGGTCTCTGCTGAAACTACATTTTCTCCTCTGCATCTTGCGCAAAGTCAGAAATAACTCATGTTTAATGGGCTCATTGTCTTCAGCTCCTCTCACAGAGTATCCTGGCAACTTCTAACAGGTTGGAATGCCTCTGAAGCTCTTCCCACATTTTGGCCAGGATCTCTATAAATTCATAAAATACGATACTACATATACTATTACCACCTCTGACATGCTTGTTAAGTACTGTGAGTATTATACAGTACGTGCAGTATGGTGACTTTCCCATTGTCTTTTTTTTTCTAACTTCCTGTGACTGTACTGCTGTATTGGTAATGGCTGATCCAGGCATTTTGTATGGATCATATTAGTTACATGAGGTGTAATAAATTCCTTATTCCTCGTTTACTTTAATCTGTTGTGCTCTGGGTTTACCAGCGGTCTAAAATACTCCAGCTCACTTTGTTCAATTAGAGAAACAGCAATGAGAGCCACTGAAATACATAGATAGTAGGGTTGTCACGATACCAAATTTCTGTTTCGATACCGATACCAATATGTATTTCGATACTTTTCGATACTTTTCGATACTTTTATATATATATATATATATATATACTAAATATTTCATTATATTATGTATTGCCTTAATGGGTTATTTAAATATTTAAAGAATGTCATTTAATTTTTAAAAATATATTTTTTAATGTATTTATTAACCATGGACATGTTTTAGCTCTCTGT
>NW_019449766.1:0-1101 GCF_002814215.2 Seriola lalandi dorsalis | reverse complement strand
GGCAATCCATGGACAGACATGTAGAAACACACTCCAATGAACTGCTCCATTTCTGCAACAGTAACATTGAGGGATCTAGTGACGTTGCACTGTAAAACATACAGGTTAGTTTGCCTGACAACATCTTCTATTACTTCTCTA
Organism: Seriola lalandi dorsalis; assembly: GCF_002814215.2. NCBI lineage: Eukaryota > Metazoa > Chordata > Actinopteri > Carangiformes > Carangidae > Seriola > Seriola lalandi. Next base: position 960 of record NW_019449766.1, on the reverse strand, counting down.
TTTCAATTTCAATTTCATTCTTGAGGGACTTCTGCTTAAATACGTGCAATTAGACAACTTTGGTGTTGTTATAACCATATATGTTCATTAGAATAATACAAGAACCTTCAATGTTCAAAACAACTGCCAACCAGTGACCCTTCTCATCCGCTTTGTGTATCACCACATTGCCCGGACATCTATTAAAACAAATAGCCACACCTGCGGATCTGTTTGATCCATGACTGAACAACATCTTGTCTCCCCACTGGTTTGTCCAAAAAGAAGAATCTGAAGCACACGAGTGAGTCTCTTGGAGGAAAGTGCAGTGTGCTTTCCGCCCTTTACAAAATAAAAAAATTGCCTTTCGCTTTACATTGTACTCGTCCCAATGTCTGTGTCAAAAAGGAGGTGCAAACAGGATTTCCTGGTCATGTGATGCATTATTTGTCTGTTTTCCTTATTTTATAGATAAAAACACTGTAAATCATAATAAAGAAGACAAATTCAACCCAGAAAATTGTATTTATTTGTTTGAGTTCTTCTAGAGGTGATTTGAAGTTTCTATCTATCTTCATGAGATATGCTCATTCTCTGCAGCAGTATTTATTGTGGGTTTTTTTGTCTGCTCCTTGAAAAATCAGCTCCAAATCTTCTGCTATATGTGACTGTCAGATCCTTCTGTCTTTATTCTGTCATTTTAATAAACTCTAAACAACTTCTCCTCACTTTGATAACAGAGTAAAACAGCACTCCTCCAATTCAGTCTGGGTATAAAGCAAAGGCAGGCCAAGCCTGTGAATCAGACACTCTGATTGACTGTGACCTCACCCACTGGAGCCAATAGGAATGTCTGATTCAGTCGTGTGATGCTAAACGTCACTGTCAAAGAATGCAGATCAGAATCGATCGTAAAACTACTCCAAATATTTAGTAACTATCAATGTTAGTGTGTCCATCTAAGTCTGTGATGACACATGG
>NW_019449765.1:0-807 GCF_002814215.2 Seriola lalandi dorsalis | reverse complement strand
CCAGATCCAGACCAGAACAGACCAGATCCAGATCCAGACCACGTCCAGGTCCAGACCAGATCCAGATCCAGACCATGTCCAGATCCAGATCCAGACCAGACCAGACCAGACCAGACCAGATCCAGATCCAGACCACATCCGGACCAGATCCAGACCAGACCAGACCATGTCCAGATCCAGACCATGTCCAGATCCAGACCAGACCAGACCATGTCCAGATCCAGATCCAGACCACGTCCGGACCAGATCCAGACCAGACCAGGTCACTGAGTGTCTGATGGTCGGACTAAACTCAACATGTGAAGACGTCACCAACGATCGTCTATAACAGAAGGTGCCGCATCACAAGCAGCACCAATGGTCAGTAATGATAAGCACTTCCTGTCTCGTAAGTGGGCGTGATCATGATTATTGTTTATGTCAAAACAACAAAACAACACAAAACAGCTTTATACTTTGAATTTACAGCTGATTTTGCTGCTTGTTTTTATCTCATCGTCACGGAACGACCATGTGAAGTTAACATGTTTCCTACATTTGATCACGTGTCACATGATATCACGTCGTAACACGTCACATGTTCCTGCAGATCTTCAGTGTTTCACCAACAGTTTCGACAAACTGAGTACATGTGATTGTAACATGGTTTTCCTGTGAGGGAAGATCATATCAGTGTAATAACACTCTGTTTTCCCTCCAAAAGTTCAATGATAAAAACAATAACATTGTTATTACACAAAGAAAGATGTTTTATTTCAGTTGAACCATGTGACGCAGATACAGGAAGTGGATGTGAGCGCTCCGTCT
>NW_019449764.1:0-1080 GCF_002814215.2 Seriola lalandi dorsalis | reverse complement strand
TGTATTTTTTTCAGTTCTTAACAACAAATTATATATGTCTGAGGGCTATACTCAATATTTCTGATCATTTTCCAAATCACATCATCAGGTATTAGATTGTTTTTTCAGTCAGGGGAGTGTGGCTGATTAAATTCTCTCTGTGTAACATTGTTCTGCTGTGTCCTTCACTGAGCCGCTCTAATGAAACAGCATAAACAAACTGCCTGGGGCTATAGTTCACAGCTAAAATTTCTCAAGTCAAATCAAACAAAAGCCAAACAGGGGCTCAGCTCTATACGCTGCTCATCAAATCCGTCTGCTTTTGTCCATGAGTTCACCTCAGCTCCGCTGCTCACAACAGCCTCAGCCAAGCTAACAGAGGGAGCCTCTCACTCTTACCTCGCCTCACTCACTGAAAAAGAAGCTTTTATTCTCACTTGTGTCACAGGTTACTATGGTTCCGTTTACAGTGGTAAAGTATAGTCAAACTGTCGAGAGATGTCAGAGCTCGTGTTGTACAAAAAACTGTATTTTCACACCGACACTTCATTGTGTGGAGCCGAGCACCTCTCCAGTTTCAGGTTTACTTTCTGTTTTTTTTTTTTTTTAAGGTGAGAGGAATTTAGAGCTCAAAGTGACATCTGTGAAACTGAAAGCAAAGTGGTGCTCCAGAAACAGAGTCATGTTTACTTGAGATAACACAGACTTCATTGTTAAGTTTTCAATGGTTGAGCCGATTTCTGTGCACAAAGCGGCACAGTAAATACTTACACTCGTTCTGGATGAACAAGTGGAAATACACACACACAACAACACAAAGCACTGACCGCCGTGCAGCAGCAAAGCTCTTGTTAAACTTTAATTAATCAAAGTTTATGTACAAGAATGCAACAGAACAGAAGTTATATTGATGATTAAAAACTTCACCACTATCCACAAAGCTCTTCCCTGTTTTTTCATCCCTCTCTTAGCTAAAGTGCTGTGGCTTCACCAACTACACAGACTTTGTGGGCTCGAAGTTTGAGAAAGAGAACGCAGGCAGTCTGCCGCCCAGCTGCTGCTGGACCAACAGCACCCAGTGCAGCCAGGACGAGGCCGAGC
>NW_019449763.1:0-909 GCF_002814215.2 Seriola lalandi dorsalis | reverse complement strand
TACACGGGGAACCTTTAATACATTTTAAATATAAAATTCTCAGTAATTGTTAATCTGACCATAAACACAAGGACAAAAATCTGCTGTTGTGGTTTTTACAGCTTCGATTCATTGACGCTGTTGTCGAGCGGCAGCCGAGACTGAGACGTCAGCGATGTATTTTCACTAAAGAGAGAGGTACAGAGGAGCAACCTGTCTCTGCAGCGTATCTCGAAAACATGTCACTATTTCAATTCTTATTTCTAATTTTGTTTATGTGTGATTTTTAAAAAATGAATTTTACAGGTAAGAACTTCCTCAGAGCCGCCCAGATGAACATGAATTTTGCCACGTGGGGTCACCTGATGATGAGCATCCTCCCTCGCTACAGCTCCTTCACCACGTTCAGCTCGTCCCTCTGTACGACCCCCGACCTGGTGGCCGACAACAGCCCACGTCCCACTGAGAAGGAGCCTCAAATCACCACGCCACTGCCAGGGTCAGACATAATCATGTTTATTTATATAACAGAGGGCCGTGCTGTTTACAGTGTTATTTACAGACACACAACATTCCCCCGTAATTATAAAATACAAATAATTGTTAAATATTAAACTAGTTGTTTCCAACCTATTTGTTTTTTTTACACAAAAAAACTGTTAAAGCAACATATAACATTTCAAATGTCTGTCAGTTGTTAGCATTTCCACCAATAAGACATTTCTCCTCACATGATTTTGGAAAAGCCTGACACACTTTTACCTGTATTAAAGTATTTTTTATACTGATAGCACAGTAACTTTTACCTAAGTGAAGAATCTGAATACTTAATACTCTGCCACTGGTCTTTGTGCCGTTGCAGTGAAGCTCCTGTAATCAGACTCAGCATCACTGAGGATCAGCCGTCCCCCACCAGCATCAACCAGGGAG
>NW_019449762.1:0-854 GCF_002814215.2 Seriola lalandi dorsalis | reverse complement strand
AGAAAAACAGGCTTTTTTACCAGAAGGTCAGCACTTTGAAGCCAGTGCAAACTGATGATGGGGGAATGGGGTTGTATTGTGGTTACACTGGGCAGAACCAAGTGTGGATGTGTGTTACGGTATGAATGAAAAGGAATTAACTGACAGTAGGACTGGTCTTTCTTACAGCTTTTTTCTCTTTATTCATCTCCATTCTTTGTTCCATTATATCTTTCCTTCCTGCCATCTTTTATTCCATCTCTCCCTTCTGCCTCTGCTCATCTTTCCTGCCTCCCTCACTTTCTAGCCCACCCTCTATTTCCATCCCCTCATTCACCCTCTTTTCCTCATCTCTCCATCTTTCCTTTTCCTCCATCTCGCTCCCTCTCCTCGCTGGCAGAAGGCTCAGCTGGCCTCCCTTGACACGAAAACAAGCCCGGTTGGCATGGCAACCTCCTCTAGTCCACATGAAGTGATGCACATTTATTTTTAGATGCCTCCCATTCAAGACAATCAGCAACGGGTTAACGGGTACACTCGTGCCAGGGTTGCAGATATTTCTGCCTCTGTGGTAACCCGAGGCATGACACGGAGAACACGCCCACATGTGTTCTCATGACACTGAAGTGCATGAGTCTGTAAAGGATGGCTAATTATGAATATTAGGAGTTATTCATTATACATTGTTCATGGATATACATAGATGCCTATACTGTTCCATATTCCAAACCAAAACTAAATGACATCCAACTCACACACATCCTGTTTTGTGGCACAATCCATTTGTGAGTGTCAATAGTACACATTCTTTACTTTTCTCCCTTTGACAGACAACACATGGGTCATTTATAACACAAAGTTACTTCTGAATTTCT
>NW_019449761.1:0-1040 GCF_002814215.2 Seriola lalandi dorsalis | reverse complement strand
TTTTGTTTTGTTTTGTTTTGTTATGTTATGTTAATTTTGTTCATTGTTTATCACTGGTTTGGACTTGGCGGTCGCTCTCTCTCAACCAAAACAGACGCGTCTCTTAACAGTGTTAAAGTACAGACAAGAGAGATGTAAGCTGTAGGGAGTGGCGGACGAGCAGACAGTCCAATAGCTCATGTGACGAGATGTTCGCACACTGAACCTGGGAGTGGAGACAGACGGATTGGAATATTGATAGACATTGTGCCTTGAATTTGAAAAAAAAAAAAAAAAAAATTAAAAAAAAAAAAACTTGAGTTTTTCCATTAAGTTTGTTTTTGTTTCCTGAGGGAAAGAAAACAGGGAGAGTTGATCTTCCAGTTTTTTTTTTCTTTTTTTTTTTTCTTTTTTCTTTTTTGGTTCCAAGAGGAGAACAAACCTGTGAGGGAGTGATGAGTAAAACAAGGGAAGGAGAGGGAGTGGCTGGCCAACGTGAGGAAAAAGAAGTCTGGTGCCAAACACGAAATTCAAGGCGCTTGTCCTCATTCCGAGTAGAATGGACAGCGTTGGGGGGTCAGTGCGTGCGTGTATGTGCGTGCGCGCGTATGTGTGTGTTTGTGTGTGCAGAGTTGAGATTTGGCAACCACAAAACAAAACTGGGGAGGGGTGAGGTAACAAACTGAAACGTAGCCCTGGGCGGGTCGCATGGTGAGGCATCTCTATTTATCAGCAGGCCTGAGGGGGGTGTCGGGTGATGCGTCACTTCCTCCTCTCGACCTGTTTTAGGTCTTTCGAGGGTCCAGGGTGGCGCCCGTACAGCCCTAGTAAACAGGACAGGCTGAGACCAGACAGACGGCAGACTTGAACTATAGATTTAGACTCAAAGAGAACTATACCGTGCCTCTTTCTCTGTGTCGGAGGGGGCGGCGGTGCTAGCTTCCAGCCACACTTAGTGTCTTGATAAACCACTGCAGCGCGCAGCTCCGGACGCACACGAGGGGCGACCACCTTTCTGGGACGGGTGCTGCTAGTGGGGGAGGGGGGGCGGGGCGGGGCCT
>NW_019449760.1:0-915 GCF_002814215.2 Seriola lalandi dorsalis | reverse complement strand
ACATCTGTTAATGAGAAAGTGATCAAGCGGTAGGGGTCACTACTGAAGCAGCAACTTGTGACGTCTTACTGGCATCCACAGCCGTGAACACAAGCAGTTGTGATCATTATGATGCAGGATGAGTCTGTAGGCATTTCTACAGTGCATGCATTACATTAAATTAAATGACAGAAATCGGGCTGACACTTAATTTACCAGAAGTGCACACAAAAAAGTGATGCTGTACTAGAAAGATGAATGAATCCAACAAATAACATCACCACAAATAATTAAATCACAGATCAAATCAAACTGCTACTTCTGTCAACATGCGAATGCAGTTCAATATTGTTTATAGGGTTTAATTAGAATCTATTTGTGTGTTTCTTAGAAAAAACTAAGTGCTGAGTCACTTTTACAGCTGCTGTGACTTGATTTCTCCACAGGGATCAATAAAGAATATCACCTCATCATGATGGAGCAGGGTCGCAGCTGCACACTCTCTGAAGTCTCTAAAAACCTGAACACCATAAACTTTTTTTCTGCCGGTCTTTGGGGCTCAGAGCTCGGTCAGACTCTGACATCAGAGATCATAAAGTCTAAATGAACTTCCGTCAGTGCAGCTGATGAGGACTAAGCTGCAGAGAATGACTCCAGGGAGACGCTGACTGATTATTTACTGAAAATCACTGATCCCAACGAGCTGCTGCTTTACAGCCCAACAGACAGACGCACAATTACTCTGGCATGAAGAATTTACTCCCTGAAATATTTCAAACTGATCTGCTGTCAAAAAACAAACGCTGAAAATTACCGTTGTCTTGTTTTCTAGACACATTTTCGATGAATGATAGCAGTAAGTTCTAAGAATTTCCTGTGACTACTTCATAATGAAAGTCAACTTGTTTAGTGTCTCACACGTGTAAATGCTTTACA
>NW_019449759.1:0-1144 GCF_002814215.2 Seriola lalandi dorsalis | reverse complement strand
TTTATTTTTTTTTTTTTTTGGGGGGGGGGGGGTTCAGACTGTTGTCACACAAAACAAGGATTTTAAAATGTCACCTTTTGAAATTATAATGAAAATTTTTCTATCTTTTTTGACACTATATTAAAACACAAAGACACACACACACAGTGAAAATTAAAATAAGTCTTATTTGCAGCCCTTCATTAAAGGCAGAGGCCGCAGCATTGTGTCTGTCAAATGCTATGAAATGCTACACCCAAATGTTATCTTAATGCTCGAGTTTTAACATGCAGAGGACGTAGACCTACGTAGAGGGAATACACAGTGAAGTACAGATTTGTCTTAATCACTTATTTAATAATGACTAGCAACAATTCAGCAGGGATTAGCTTTCATTCTTCTAATAGCTTTGGCACGCTTAAAAAGAAAAGGACCATGTTCAAGAAGTCCTCGACAAATAGTGAACATCCAAACTCTAAAACATTAAGGCACTTTAAATATTTTTCTAACCCAGTTTTCATGGTTAAGTGACTATGTTGTCACACTATACTGTGTGCACAATAACACAGTACTGGGTAGCGATGTCAACAGTTTGAATATTTTGTGTTTCACAAAGTCAGGTTGGAGTACCTGAGTAGGTGGAATAATTGATTTTAAATGAATATTAGCCATTGCCAATTAGCGAACCAATCAATCAAAACACACACGAGAGTCACATTTACAATAATGGCTGATCTGGACTGTGACAAGGCAGCCCACATCCTGCCATCACCAGAACAAACACGATTTTATTCTGAATTGAACTCGAGTGCCAGGGTTCAGTTTTTTACGCCGACAAATTCCAGAAGTCGATGATCTCCTAGGTGGTGTGCAATTGATGTCAAATTCTGGCCAAGCGGTTGCATGCTCAGGCTTCCTGGGTGGCACGTAGAGAAAAAAAAAAAAAAAAAAAAAAAAAAAACACAGTACGCAATTGACCAGAATATATATTACTATACCCAAGTCATGTTGACCTTGAGGAAAGCAATCAGGCCCCCTACTCCCACTACCTTAAAAGAGAAGCAACATCCCTATGGGCTGTCTGTGCCTCTCACCTCATTTGGCTGCAGAAACAGTAATAGAAATGGCAGGTAAATCCCCTGCACACACACACACACACACACAC
>NW_019449758.1:0-1082 GCF_002814215.2 Seriola lalandi dorsalis | reverse complement strand
TTTGTTATCTAGTGCTAAATATTTTAGCTATACACCCAATGACAAAAAAGGATGTCTTTTTGACTAAACTATATTAATAATAATAATAATAATAATATATATATATATATATATATATATAGGATCTAAAAACAAATCACAGTATGTTGTACAGTAGCAGACCACAGCTTCACAAAATAATATCCCTCATCCTCTCCCCTACGACCGGGAACACGTCCTACAGTTATGCCCTTCAAGTCCACGCCTTAATCCACTGCCTTTACCTGCATCAGACACCTAACCTCTCCAATCTCAGTATTTGCTTTTAAAATGCAGTGCTGAGGAGGAACAGTGACCAGCAGAGGTGCAATGTACAGGTTAAAAAACAGAAAGGATATTTGATTTGTGTAAACAACAATTACACAGCTAAAATGGCGTACACAGATTTATGAGCGGGAATATTGTGTTATTCTGTGCAGTATGAATAATTCATAGATTAGCCTTGTGATGACTGACTGGTGCTAATGTGCTTTCTGTAGCTGTGTGTTTGACTGAGATGTTGTCACACTTGCAGCTACTTACACTGTTTACTACCTGAAGACAGTGTGGACTGACAACAGCATGAAAATAATGAAATGCAGTACAATATAAAGTTGAAGCTGAAGCTGATATGCTATGTCAATTTTCATGTTAACTGTCAAAAGCGAACCGCATCAAGAGAGAAGGTGATTACAGATAAAGCAGAGGCAGAGGTATGATCAGTCTTTTAACTGTCATCACACTTTGAGAAGTGTGAAACCAGCACAAATGGTGATAGAAAGTCATGGGATAATTCCTCCAGAATAAAAAAAGAAAACTGCTGCAACAAAGATGCTACAAAATGGTTGAGTTTGTTAACCTCACTTTAATATCTGTAACACTGGAGATGTTGTTAAGTCTTCATGAGCAGAGAGGGAGCTGTTGGCTTTGTTTACCATCAGCTGGGGCCTAGTAACATTGTAATCTGAGACACTTTTTGGTCGTCACTCTCCGTGTCTTGCGAGAGGGTGTGTTATTGTTTTCCTCTAGCTCTGAGATTCTCTCTCTCTCTCTCTCTCTCTCTC
>NW_019449757.1:0-816 GCF_002814215.2 Seriola lalandi dorsalis | reverse complement strand
AAATAAAAAATATGGTGCAGAAAAATCTCAGGCGGATATACAAAACAACCAAACGAAAAGAATGTGTTTGTTTTTCTATCGGCGGAAACAAGGTGCAAGTTATGAGACCACATTGTCACCAACATCATCCTTGTTTTGTTGTTTGGTTGCAGTCATGTAGTGTAACCTACAGCATTGAGTGTTATTCAATAGATACCTCAAGTCTCCCACTGATGTGCGCCGAGACGAGCTGATCTCTTCTGTGAGCTAGAAAGTGAAGACACATCACACACACTTGTCGCTCACTGTACCTTGCTATTGTCTAAACATTTTTCCTAAACTTCCTACTCAGTTACTACTCTATATGCAGCGTTGCAGACACAACCGAAATACAAGATCATCCCTTTTGATGATGGTTTGGTTCCCACAGGTGGGACACAGTTCAGGTGAGCCTTTGATGTGAGCTACGGCTCTAAATCTATTCTTTTTTTTTTTTTATACATATTATTTTCTACATTTCTACGAATCTGTTTCCTCCCTTGGTTCCCACGGGTGCAGCCAACACACCCACAACAGTCATTGTGGTTTTGCTTACAGTTCATTTCCTGCTACAATCATGCAGCGCGAGGGCACAGTCACAGTAGGCTAATGGGTTTAACATGCTAATGTTGTGCTGCATTCATATGCTCTAGTGTGTGGTATAATTCACCACATCAACAGAAAAGGTTACTTCTATTTTGTATAATGAATTCCATTATCATGTTACCTATACAGCCATATAATGATTCCTTCCCACAGGCTGTAACCATGATCACAGCCATGAGAGCTGCATGGCAG
>NW_019449756.1:0-878 GCF_002814215.2 Seriola lalandi dorsalis | reverse complement strand
GGTTCACGTTCCTTATTCCGACAGATATATAACACATTATATCCGTCTTATAATGCAGACGTCATATCTCTGTCTTAGTCTTTCCGTCCCGTGAATCTTGTTGCTACTGGAGGAGGATCGACGCCTGCTCAGTAAATATTTCCAGGAGGTCTCCATGTTTAATGTTTAAACGTCAAAATGTTCATGAATTCTTTAATGTTACCACAGATTTCAAGACAATCCATTACCTCAAGACGGAGAGTGACGTTTCTGATTTAACTGATAACTGACAGTTAAGATTATCAGACGTTTTCCCATTTGACAAGTAAAAACAGCTGGAATCGCGGCTCAGTCTTTGTCTTTTAAAACCAGGATTTCACCTGTAAGACCCACATCGTCACCGTTTACAGCTGCAGCCTCTGACCTTAACATTTGTCTGTCCACAGCCTCAGGACGACTACTCGGTGCTGTTTGAGGACACGTCGTACGCAGACGGTTACTCCCCTCCTCTGAATGTGGCTCAGCGATACGTGGTCGCCTGCAAAGAGAACAAGAAGAAGTGACGGACGCCTGGATACGAAAAGCAGATCTACACCACAAGACAGAGATGGAGCCTGTTTTTAGGAGCAGGATTGTGTTTTGAACTGGCTCTGACTTCAGTTTTTAGATGAACAGGTGTTCAGGGATAGAGCAGCTTTCGGAGCAGGTTCTGGTTCAGGATTCATACTGGTTGATCATTGGATTATCTGTGACGATCAGGAGCTGAGGTCGAGACATTTGTCAATCAAAACAAACAAAAATGTAACATCTGTTGAATGAGATTGAATTCGTCAAATCACCACCAGACACAGAAGAAGTGAAATTTACGACGGAGACTTGAACGTCTCATGGGGGAAGCA
>NW_019449755.1:0-1051 GCF_002814215.2 Seriola lalandi dorsalis | reverse complement strand
GGGGGTCATCAGTTGCATCGACAGCGTTGACTGTGAGACGCAGCGTTATGGAGGCAGTTAAGATCCTTTAATACCCTTAGAACCAGGTTTCGAATTACGGGGGATTGTGGGTGGGAGTGGGGGAGAATCTTTTGGCACTCCTGAAGTGGGCTGTAACATTTCTAACGTCTCATCTGCCTACCTCACTCTGTCAATGGCTGCGTCTTCAACTCTCTGCTCCTGTGCATCACACAAGCAAATTGAGACACTAACTATCAGCTAACTGTCCACCTAGCTATCTATTTAATACACTTTACTTTCTTACCTTCAGAGACTCTGAACTAGATTGTGTGGAGTATCTACAGATTAACGCTAATTTTAGCTCGTTTATAATTTAAGCCTTAAATTACAATTTAGGTAACTAATGTTAGCAAGCTGATAAGTGCGCCCCTTCATTTCCAGTGTTAACTTGACATTTCATCACCAATATAAAATGTCATATATGATCTAATGTTAGCAAACACTGGTGCTCAGTCTTGAGCAGTGATACAATGGAGGATTAGTTGTTGTAGTCGTGATATTGAAATATTATAATACATTATGTATCATGTATTACAATGTTGAGATACACGTGTGCCTGCACTGCACTGGGTTCACTTTCAACCCGGAGAACTAGTTGATCCCCCTGATTGTCATTGTATAATTCCACTCTGCTCAAAACCCTTAGCCTAAATCTGTGGCAGAAGTCAGTCTTTGTAAGAGTCTTACATCAGTCAGATCTGAACACACAGACATGATACACATATTGTTAGATTTACACGCTCCAAGTACGTTATTATACCTGATGGCCATTCCAAATAAACATCCTTTAAATTTGCTTTGACATCATAGAAAATAAAAACACTCCTGAGAATCATCAGGTTTTTACATTTTCTTCAGTATCAAAGTAATCCAGTCATTGTGTGCACATCCATGGGTACACTGCAGACAGGAACCGCTACAGGTAATTTACCTTTACTGGTGCCAGTTTACCAAACATAAACAAGCAAACAAGTAAAAAAAAAAAAAAAAA
>NW_019449754.1:0-916 GCF_002814215.2 Seriola lalandi dorsalis | reverse complement strand
GGAAACACAAAAAACTCAACAAAAGAGTCACACTTTTGACATAGGCCATTATACAACCGGGGGTAGAATTGCATGTTCCCCTCAACTGAGGATTCAGGCGATTTTACCAGAGGTGGCCAGCATCATGAGGGGGTGATTTAGGCAAAAAAAACATTTTTGTCAAAACATGACTTAGGCCATTATTTTAGGAAGGTGACGATATGCTTATTGTAAACTATTCTTACTGAACTCTGTTATTCTGAGAAGAGACTAACTATGAACTTGTCCTCATCGCAGTTAGGTATAATAGGCTAGTGAAGGAAGGAGTTAAACAGAATCTATAGTGTCTCATTCTCTGTGCCAAGGATAAATACATGATTAAAGTCAGTGGAGACCGACCAGACAATGTTTTTTTATTCATCAACAGTGCTGCCGACAATTTTACACCACTCCACTGATCTACATGTGGTGGCAGTAACTTGCAAAGAAATTCAGTCCTACACCAACAAAGAAATGGAAGAAGAAGACAAAAAGATGTAAACAATATAGGATTTAAAATGATGAAAACCTTGGCTCTACAAATGTTTTATGAAGAAGAAAATACATTCAGCGTGTTTGTTAGTATCCCCAGATTTGGAACCACAGTGATAAATGGACACATACAGGAAAATGGGATCTGCTTTTTGGTCACCACTTACAGGCATGTTCAAGCCACAGCCACAAAGCTGCCGAGCAATAGGAGCAGAGCAGAGGATTGAGAGTAAACTGCTGTGAAGTGGTTGTGCTCCTGAAAGGGGCACCTCATCCTTGACCCTCACTGTCCAGTGAGCTAGAACAGGATAGACCGGTGCTTAGCGTTGCTTCTCTGAATGATGTCAGAAAGCTGTACTGTAGACAACTTTAATCTCTCACTTTGGCAGACAGTGAAAAGAAGCCC
>NW_019449752.1:0-1094 GCF_002814215.2 Seriola lalandi dorsalis | reverse complement strand
GTGTGTGTGTGTGTGTGTGTGTGTGTGAGAGGCTAATAGCCAGGCTAGCATTTCTTCCCAGGGTAGACAGACATGGAGACAGGGACAGACATACGAGGTGCAGGGTGGAGGATGATGTGCAGCTGCAGGAAACATCTGTCAGGTCGCAGTGTCACTGTAGAAGATGGGGTCGATTTAATAGATTTAAACGGGGAGAAGGATGTAGATTGAAGTGAGAACATGTTATGAAGATGGACAGTCACGTTAAAAAGAGTCTGAAACACCTCACAACTTCTTTCCTTTCCCGCTCACATTATTGTTCAGCAGCACCAGAGTCCAGGACTCGTGTGCTCGTTTTAAGTGCAAAGTTTTCCTCATTTTCTTGGGATATTTGTTGATTTTTAGCGGTGTCTTATTTCTGTCAGATGCTTTTGAAAATTGAAAACTACTCTTTAATTTTTGGGGTCATGAGAATTTTAGGACCTAAAAACAGGGTCTGAAAAATGATGCAATCACCCAACCAGCAGTAAAAATGTATGATAATTGATTGGATCAGAGTTCCCTCTGTTTAACCCGTCCTCCTCTCCTTCTCCCCGCCGCCCCGCAGCGCTGAGCTGCAATGAGAACGACGGCGAGTCCATGGACCGGGACTCTCAGTACAGCTCCAGTCAGAAGACCAAGCGCATGCGGACATCCTTCAAGCACCACCAGCTGAGGACGATGAAGTCCTACTTCGCCATCAACCACAACCCAGACGCCAAGGACCTTAAGCAGCTCGCCCAGAAGACCGGCCTCACCAAGCGGGTTTTACAGGTAACCGCAGCAGCCTCTCACCGCACACCAGACCCGGCTCTCTTTCCCTCGGGAAGCAGAAACAGAGGCACATGCCAACGGGGGTGAAAGAATTCCTCTTGTTTCCAATGCAAATCAGCTCGTTTCCAAACATCCAAACATATGAAGTGAGTTTTTCCTGAGAGAAGCCAAATCAGCTGCTTTGGTTTAAGACATCGCTGTTTCTCATTCCAGTGAGATTCTTGGAAAATCATCAGGAAGCTGCAAACAAGCTGAATAAAAAGAGAGGAAGGATTTTCTTGCTTTCTTTTCTTTTCTTTTCT
>NW_019449751.1:0-916 GCF_002814215.2 Seriola lalandi dorsalis | reverse complement strand
GTCCAGTCCATCCCAGTGACATCTCAGAAATCCACCTTAAAAGGAATGAAAACACACTGGTGTTCTAGGTTTTGATGCCACCTTGTCTTAATCTTGGGTTGATCATGATATATTTCAGCCATAAGCAATATCTTTAATAATAATATAATAAATATACGTAATTATTTATTTATTTTTTATTTATTCATTTATTTTGTGGCAGTTTAGCACAGTCTCATTCCTGCTGTTATAATGTGACAAATAAAACCCGCTTGTTAGAGGCACCATCACTTTAACCTTGTACCTGAAACATAAAATACAGTAGTACAATTATATATTAATAAAACAATATATGTATATAATATAAAATACAATTATATAATATACATAATATGCATATTGCATGCATATATGCATATACATAATTATAAAGAAGATCGACCCACACCCTGCGACATGGACTACATCAAAATATTCAGTTGTGGATTCTGCAAAACCTGAACCAGATCACTTCAGTCAATCAAGCCGACTGACGAGTATTGAATTTGGTGTTTTCATTATTAAATTAACTGGTGTGTAAATTCAATTATTATTATTATTATTTGAATCAGCTGTTTGTTAGACTTCATGGTAACCAACCGTTTAGCGACACTGTCTACTCATGTAGCTACGTCAGTATAGATAGATAGATAGATAGATAGATAGATAGATAGATAGATTGATTGATGAATTTATTAATCCCTGGAGGGAAATTAAAATGTCATAGCAGCTCAGTTAAAAGATAATAATAATACACAGTTTACAGTTCATGTTTTACGTCAACAATGACATTTGAAAGGAAGCATGGATGAAGCTAACGGTTAGCTGCCCGGGGATTGTGCTAAATTTAACCAGTTATCAGCTTGTTAACTGTCAAACACGGACGATGGGCAACATC
>NW_019449750.1:0-1068 GCF_002814215.2 Seriola lalandi dorsalis | reverse complement strand
ATGTTTCGCTTTAGATACGCTGCTTTTGCTCATTTATCACAGTATCAGCTACGAGAGAGAGTGGCGGTAGAGGAATGGGGAAAAAACTTTGAATTTGTCCCTGCGGCGTCTGGCACCTTCAGGGACAGATCCATGAGTGGTGAGGCATCCCTCCTGGTGCATGCACCAGTGGTCTCCGGCACAGCGTGAGAAAGGTCAGCTTCTATTAGATCCACTGTGACAGAACGATGTCTCTGCAGCAATTTATACCAAGCCTGCTGCTGGCTCTCGGTAATTCTGCTCTCTACAGTATCCACAACTGTCTGTGTGTGTGTGTCTGCGTCTGTGTGTGTGCCTGCCTGTGTGTGTGTGTGTGTGTCATCTGAGAGCAAGCACCTTTAATTTAGCAAAGTGCCAAACTTTGTGCTGCTTTGCGTTCCAGTCTGCTGACAGGGAGGTGAGCATGTGTTATTACAGCAGCAGTGGAGAAAATGTGGTCCTCTGTAGTCTGTTTTTCCTCTGGCGGGCGATTCCAGACGTACTGCAGGAATGTGAAGCTTGAAGAGTCACGCAGTTGTTGTCGCTATACTTTACTTTAGCCTCAGTCTTTCCACTCGGGCCTCATCTGTCATCATCCATTAGTCGCAGCTCACCCAGGAAACTTTGCTAAATAATGAGTGGACACTCCAGCTATGAGAGGTGTTAAGGCTGCAGCATCATCTCAGGAAGAGAATACAGCTAGAGAGGAAAAACTTACTGCATCTCTGCCGGAGTGGCTCCCATCACTGTTACACTAGTTGCCAGTGTGTATGACAGGTTGTGCGTTTATGTGGTGGTGTTGGTGAATGAGAGCAATGTCCTTGAGCCTTCCATCCTTCTTTCTGAGTGATTGTGTGAACTCTCACTGACATGCCGCAGTGTGCTTTGGTTCAGTCGGGCCGAGACATGCCAGACAGAAGTGCTGCTGCTTTCTAGAAGAGAAAGAGTTGTTGAGAACATGATGAGGTGTTCGAGCTTTACTACCCGGTACAATAGCAGATGACCGAGGGACCTTAGAATGTGGATGAAAGCTCCAGTGTCACATTTTAG
>NW_019449749.1:0-1114 GCF_002814215.2 Seriola lalandi dorsalis | reverse complement strand
CCCACAGGTGCAGCATGCTATCCCAGCATGCACCGGGTAAGAAGCGCAAACACAAGGATTACACAGCTGAGTGTCTTCATTAAAAGAGTGTCATTCTTACTTGACATAAGGATCTAGAAGTAATTAAGTGTCCTCTATTGACCTTATGCAGCCTGTCCATTTCTTTGTTCTTTCCAGTTCGCTATTTCCACTTTTGTCTCTTAACAGTGATAGTTTGGGTTATTTGACGTGGGGTTGTGTGAGGTAGTTATCTATAGTCAGTATAGTCAGAATTTTAACTACTTGTGTGTAGGAATACAGCAGTTCAACAGTTGAAAAAATTTAGTTCCAAAGGAATGGCCTGTTTGATGGACAAGATAAAGCCGTGAAAATAATTACCTCACCCAACCCGAACTATCACTTTAAATGTACCTGTTCCACTGGGTTGTCGATGCTGTTGCCGTCATGTAGTAGTGGCTTAAAGCATCTAAATGTACCCAGTTAACTGGAAGTAACTTTAATTAAACTTTAATTAATAACATGAAGAAAATATAGAATATAGTCAACAGATAGTAATAATGGAAATTTAATTCCGCAATTTACGGCATAGTTCAATGGATGTAAATGTTGTCTAAAATATTAATATCAATCAATACTATCTGCCCTTGAAAGCATATTTGGGAGAATAATATAATATAATATAAAATAATAAGCTCTGTAAATATTTCAGCTACAGTAGGCTTACAGTGAAATTTGGGGCGCCGTGTATTTCTAGGCTTGGCTAGATAAACTGTAGGTTAGTTATATGTTAATGAAGGAATGTGGTGCTCAGTGCATGAGCTACATAAAATGATTTACATATTTATCACCCAAAGTGTGCAACTTGCATAGTAAGAAGAATGCAGCGCTTTAGTCAAGGTCTGAATTGAACCCCGTGTAAATTAACCCAAATATGAAGCAGTTAACATGCTGTTCGACATCTTAGGCCTTTGGAGCCCGAAATCAGCTTATTCAGTCACACTCAGAGCATGAATAATAAGATGACCTTTGAAAGAGGACGCACAACAGTGGCTTTGATACATTTAGCCTGCATGTTCTTTTCTTATGCGCCAAGAACAATCCACAAATTCAGGAG
>NW_019449748.1:0-897 GCF_002814215.2 Seriola lalandi dorsalis | reverse complement strand
TTTTTTTTTTTTTTTTTTTTTTTCAGGCTCAGTGCGCTCAGTGACTACATCATCTCTAAAGAGCACACGGTCTGCTGTTCCTGCCCGAGCAAAGCCTCCAAGCTCCAAACCCACCTCACGAGGTATAAAAGGATGTGAAAACATTCGTATCTTAACAAAAGTCAGAAAGCAAAGCCGAGACTCAAACCGGTGATGGCCATATGAAGAACAAGCTTTTGCTCATTTTCCAGCATTAATCGACCTTCTTTTCTGCTTCTCCCAGGTGCCCCGTTTCTGAAGTCATCCGCTGCTTCATCTGTGAAGATGGCAAAAGTCGTTGCAGTAGCGCAGTCAAAGCTGACCTTTATTAAGCCGGCGCAAACAGGTATTTGACCACAGGACATTGTAAAATGAGCTTTTCTGATGTGAGAAGAAACATTATTACTTGCTTCCTATCTTTAAACTTTTATTTTGTCCTCTGCATCTACCCTTGTCTCGCAGCCATACCTAGGCACCCGATGCCGTTTGCCGCCAAGAACATGTTCTACGATGAGAGGTGGATTGAGAAGCAGGAGAGGGGATTCACATGGTGGATCAACTATGTCCTCACCCCAGATGACTTTAAAGTCAACACTGAAGTTGCTAAAGGTAACATCCATCCACTCAAACATTCAGCAGGCTGTCATTGCTCCGGGGAAACGCTTATCTTAATTAAAGGAGGCAGAAGTGTCAAGTGTTTGGTTTCAAGAAATATAGAAATGATCTTGCTCTTAGAGTAGCTCCCGGCTCATTTATTGACTTGCTGAACATCTTATAACTGAAATACACCTAGGTATTCTCTATTTAAATGAGTATCTACGCTCGAGGTGTTTGTATAAGTGGACTTTGTACGTCTGTGCAAGTCTTAAATTTTTTTTT
>NW_019449747.1:0-856 GCF_002814215.2 Seriola lalandi dorsalis | reverse complement strand
GCACAGACAGTGAGAGAAAATTCCCCCAAAGCAGTTTTATACATAAAAAAAAAAAGTTTTTCTTTGGTAAACTGTCCCCTTTTCAAATATAAAAAAGCAGAGGCCTAAATTAAAACATTCAAGTAATTTCCAAATATGATTACTAAATTACATCCAGAACATTTGGTTTAGTATGTTCAAAGCTTAAAGGAGCCTTGTTTTTCCTTTCATTAGCTCCCATTTACTGCCTATTTATGTAGCCGCACTATAGCAGTCCAAGAAGAAAACACAGAGACAAATTTCTGGATAGAATGACAACTAGTAGCATCAAAAGCCCTTTTGGATGCAAAAGTTGAGGCTTCTAAATATTACATGAATCTGCAGAGCCAGCCTCACATTTCATGATAATGGAGCAGCTTCGGGCACTTCAGAGTCTGGGCTGTTTTGTCTGTGACTTCAGGCAGAGACTTCTCCCACAGAAACAGGGTTTGGAGCCATCAGGGGTTGTATGTGGATTGTACGACTTTGTCTGTTTAGTCTAGAGGTTAGAAGGAATTGTGCCTTAAAAAGCAGGCAGAGTCTAATGGTCCTCACAAGGAATTATAATGTGCTTGATTGACTTTTATTGACTTTGCTGTTTTTTTTTTCTGAATGGTTTATTTCTCTCTTTATTATTCTGAGGGACTACTTTATCCTGTTCATGTATTCTGGAGCTGTGAGTGGTCTGCGTGGTGAAGTCTGTAGGTCTGTGACGGTCAGTAAAGACAGTTAAACCTGAGAAGCTGTCCCTGTGTTATGCTTCATCCGTGAACTCTAATCTGCAGTATAACAAGGGTCCCCAGGCGTCTCACAGGGTTTTATGCCCCTCAGTGTAAAT
>NW_019449746.1:0-1085 GCF_002814215.2 Seriola lalandi dorsalis | reverse complement strand
TGTGCGTCTGTACCTAATTGTTGTGCATGGATTTGATGTCAGATCAGCTCCTGGAGCGCACTTCCTGACAGCGGAGTCAGTTCAAGCAGACTCTCTCTCATCATCTCCACCACGCATTAAAGCTGAGTGTGTTCTGTCAGCCTGCAGTGAAGACGACTGCCCTTCCTGCTCACACAGCTTTAGTGAAGCAGCTTCCTCCTTTGTGTCAGCCATAAAAACAAGCTCTTGGACTAGAACTAAATTTAGGAAACACCCTCCCACAATGGTTGTTTCCATGAAATGACAAATTATTTATGAAACTAGAATTACCGCCAGGCGGATGAATACTTCCGCCACGCAGACTAGTTTCAGATTACATCCCTATTCATCGATTTATCCATATTTATCTATTTATGAATAGTTTTTTGTGAGGTTACCTTGACCTTGACCTTTGACCTTTGACCAAGAAATTCTAATCAGTTCATCCTTGAGTCCAAGTGAACACTTGTGTCAAATTTGAATAAGTTCCTTCAAGGCTTTACTGACATATGTCCAGGGAGACAACCTGAAAACAATATGCCTCTGGCTCTGGCTGTTGCTGGCATGGAGGCATAAAAATTAGCCTTGAACACACACACACACACACACACACACACACACAAACACACACACACACACACACACACACAGATATAGATACAGCATGTTAACACCAGGTGAAGATGGACTTTAGGCTGCTGCAGCAGCTCTGGAGCTTTATGGCCGTCCAACACCTGACTAAGACACTTTATGCTGGGTTTTCCAGTAATTTGTCATCCATCTGTAAAATATATTGAATAAGTGAGTGATGGTACAATTGAATAACTGAGTGATGGTGCAGGTGAGATGATGAAACTGAAGGCTGTGACCACTCATGCTGAGTCAGTCGATATCCCGGGCTGTTGGTGGTGGTGGGGCTAAGCTGTATATCGCTCCACACTTAAAGACACAGAGCACATCCAACTCTATTCTCTCCTCTCATATAAAGTTAATAATAACGCATTAAAACTGCAGCAGCACCAGACCTTTATGATGACATCAAAGTCTGGACTAGTGCTGAGCCAAAA
>NW_019449745.1:0-897 GCF_002814215.2 Seriola lalandi dorsalis | reverse complement strand
TGTGTTGTGCAGTTGTCAGTGCTACAGACACTCACCCACATACAGGTTGGACTTGTACTCTACATTGTGATTCTTGACTGCCATCTCTTGAGCTTCAAGAAGGACCTGAAACAAACAAAGAGCTGTGACATTCATCCATACACATCTACTGCAAAGACAGGATGGAGGATGAAATGAAAAATATGAGTAAATGACAGCTCGGAGCTACGAACCTCTTTCATGATCTTAGCCCCTTTCTTGTCATTGAACTCCAGCTGGGCAACGGCCTCATCAATGCTCATCCCTTTAATCTGCGACGGAGAACAAACGGTGAGATGAAACGACAAAATGAGCCTTTGTTGCGCAGCTGTTAGGACGACAGGGGGAGTTGCACTGCCTGAGGAGGCTGCTTTGTATCTGCAGCACCCAGACCACAGTGGCTCCATAAACAGAACAACCACGTGAAAACAGCATATAACATATAGAAGGTTTGTACAGTAATGCATCAAAGTACACAAACTGCCAGATAATCATGGCACACATATGCCAGATTTATTTTCATCTTCTAAGCACAGTAGATGATGTCAAAATAGTAAATAGTGTTCACAGAAACCTGACAATGTTAAGAAACTACTAAGAAATACTATTTTCACTTGTGACATAAGAAGGAATGTCTGTTGAACAAGCATCAGCTTTTGGAGGTGAATGGTGCAAGATAACTAAAGTGGACAGATATCGTCACCTTCCTAAAATAATGGCCTAAGTCATGTTTTGACAAAAATGTTTTTTTTGCCTAAATCACCCCCTCATGATGCTGGCCACCTCTGGTAAAATCGCCTGAATCCTCAGTTGAGGGGAACATGCAATTCTACCCCCGGTTGTATAATGGCCTATGTCAAAAGTGTGACTCTTTTGTTG
>NW_019449744.1:0-1031 GCF_002814215.2 Seriola lalandi dorsalis | reverse complement strand
ACTGAATTGCTTAAAATTAGTAACATTTAGAATTAAAACTTTGTTTGTCAGAGAAATCTTATGAGAAAGGCAGCTGAGCACATCGCTGTAGGCACAAACGGATGAAAACACTCACTGTTCTACCAATAGGGGGCAGTAGTGCGCCATAGGAAACACTTTTTGACCTCTCAGGTGCTTCACTTTAATTGACAGGAGCATCTAGAGGCATGTCCAGCATATTCTTTCATTCATTCACTCATAATGTCACATTCAAATATTCTATTATCAGCAGTGAAAGAAAAAAGACAGGCGTCCGATGTACTTCAGATTTCCTGAATAAGAGGGTCACAGTAACAGAGCTATCAAGTGTAGAGGAATGTAAACTGGGTCAGATGAAACCAGTAATATTCCCAGATCATGTTGTTGGAGTGAGAGACGTCTGGCTGTGATGTCTAGTCATGATAACAGGCTGTGCCACCCCTCAGGCACTCGCTCCATTCCAGACAATTAAACACACATTACAGAACAGCTTTCACACACGTGACTGGCATGTTTTCATGTCTTTCATGTCTTCATGACAGCGGCCTTCAAAGCTGCAGTGTTTTTGGAGGATTTAAAGCAGATTCTCGTGAGGAATGTGAGCAACAGCAGCAGCAGCAGCAGCAGCAGCAGCAGCATGACAGGTGGGCAGTGCCGACGAACTGACAGATCATCGATCTCTTTTAACAGTCAGATGATCACTGACAAACACGACCTAGCAGGCGCTTGATGGATGGTTTTGTGCAGGTGGCGGCTGAATTCAACCTGTATGTTAACATGACATGTAGGTTTAACATCAAGTCAAGCAAGACACTCACTCAAGTATCACACTGAGCAGTATGACAACATCCTCCTATGAGTGACTGCTGATCAGAGCTCGAAACATCAGTTCATACAGATGTGGTTTAGAGTTTAAATATTCAGCCCACTTTATATAGTTATATTACATTCATACAGATGATACATATTGATTTATTGTATTTTCTATCAATTTTATTATGTCTTTATTATGT
>NW_019449743.1:0-841 GCF_002814215.2 Seriola lalandi dorsalis | reverse complement strand
ACTTTCTGAAGATTGATTTTCCCCAGAAATTACATGAATGTGAGTTAATGTGTGTAGCACCGTCTTTGTCTGTGAGAAAACAGTAATATAGAAATATATTAAGAGTCCGTGTAAAACTGATTTGTGCAACCAGATGTAATTTGTATATTTCCACATGCTTCTAGATACAGATATCCAAAATGTGCCAAAAATAAAGCCAAATAATAACATCACAGCAGCAACCCCGCAGCAGGAAATATGTTTTGAAAGAACTGTAATTATATTTGTGTGTATATATATATACCAGGATTTTCTGTATCCTAAATCCTGGAGAGAGAAAATAAAACTGTTAAGATGGAAATAGGATGGATAATGAAATAAGAAGAGAAGAAAGTAAATGAAAACAAGTACATGTTTCATTGTTGAGAATAATCATTTTTATCATTTACATTTATATTGTTTTGTGTGTTTACAGTGAGAACAAACTTTTCTCTGGATTATGAGTCAATATAAATATTATTGTCACTAAACATTTGTTCACATACTAATGTGGATATTTTCTTTATGCTGTGTTTGGTGTTCATCTTTTGAGAATTAATTAAATTTCTACTTACAGTCGCGTTTCTGAGTAGAGACTGCTCTGTGCTTTTTGGTGTGTGTGTGTGTCTGGGTGTGTGCGTTGGGCAGTTCCTGGCCATACCTGATGTTTTCCACCTTCACACACACTCAATTATTCAGCAGTGTATTGTTGGGTTCAGCTACAGTCGAGCAGCTGTCATAGACCACTGAGTGTGTGTGTGTGTATGTGTGTGTGTGTTTCCTGTTGTCATGGGATTTAAAAACAAGCAAAAAGTTTTTCTTT
>NW_019449742.1:0-883 GCF_002814215.2 Seriola lalandi dorsalis | reverse complement strand
TTTCCAATGTCACACTGATCATTTTAGATGTAAATCATGAAACATATACATCATACGCAGATCCCTCTGTAGTGATTGGGGTCTGATTTATTTCCATGTTTATAGATTGGGGTGATCAGCCCCTGGGCCAGACATGAGGAGAGACGCCAGCGCTCAGCAGCTCAGGGCTGCTTTTCTACAGCATTTCTTTTCTGATGCAATCTGTTGATTTAGAGCTTTTAGTTTGTCTGTTAACTCTCTTTGTGTAATTGGGTAATTCATGGATTTTGGTTATTCTTGATGGCTGATTCTTTGTTTTAATTCAGTTTGATTCAGGTTCAGGGCTTCAGGTGGGATACTTTTGTAGAGGTCTTTAGAATAGTTTTCCCACATGTCTCCGTCTTGTATTGCTAATTGTTGTGGCTTTGTAGTTTCTAAACTGTTGAGCATGTCCCAGAACTGACCCTGGTCTCCTGTCTTCAGTCTCCTGCAGTGTTGGTTGGTGTGGTGGAGTGGTCTGTTTGTGCTGCTCTACAGTTTCAAAGTACTCATGTCCTAGTGTTGGCTTGTGTTGGTGTCTGTGTCTTAGATTTGACAGCTATCCTCAGTGTTTTCTCATTACATTCACTGTCAAACCATTTCTTTTAGAAGGTTTTTGTCTGTTGTTTCGATGGTGGTGTTTCTTTCCTTTTACAAGCTTTATATTTCCAGACTGCTGTTTCCATGTCCTCTGTCCTCAGCCTCCTGGTCCTCAGACCCGTCTCAGTCCTGATGTCGCGCCTTCAGGTCCAGCTGCAGGTCCTATAGATAGATCGTGGACTCTGGTTTCTTGTCTCGGGACAGAGAGAGAGTGACTGCGTACAGATCGATGTCGGTGTAACTTTCAGATATTGAATGTTTTCCT
>NW_019449741.1:0-996 GCF_002814215.2 Seriola lalandi dorsalis | reverse complement strand
AGGTACTAGGTAATATCCACTACTTTTGTCCGAAGGAAAACCACATCAAATACTAAATAGTTCCATACACCAGTTTTGGCCTATTTTTCCCCCACAAGTCGCAGCTGAACTGTTGCTGCACTCTCACTTGCTGCCAATCAATGTGTTGTTGTTATCGTTTTCTGTGCCTGCCTCCTTCTTCTCTTCAAGTTTGATGTCAGACTAGAACTTACATGGCAATTATACTGCCCTTGTCAGTCCTGGAAGAATCAAATGTACAGTACCAACATTTTCTGTACCTATGCTACTGTGGAAAAACAAGTACCAGAACCTTTTGAGAATTTTCTGCATCAACTTGTCACTGAAGAATCTGTGACTTTTAGAGGGTTAAATCACCAAAATAAAGGATTTTTAATTAATTCTTTTTTTTTTTTTTAAATCAGCCTTTGCCCATTTCAATTATCTCATAGCAAACAAATAATGTTAAAATTATAGGATTTTTTTCCAGTTTAAGCATGAATACTAATATATGAGGAGGTTGTATGCACACCAATCTTATAAAACACCTTAGTTCTTCTGGATAGGAACTAGGACACTGTGCTTTACCCTACCATTTCCTCTACGAAAATGTGTGTGTGTGTGTATATGAAACAGAGCAGTGGAGCTCACCGAACAGCCAGGCAGCCAGCTGGGGTGGGGGATGGGCCAACGCTCCAGCAACCTGCAGAGCACCACACTCACTCCTACACACACAGACACACACACTCTCCCTAACCCTCTGCTGGTCTTACCAGAAACAGTCACAGCCCAGCCGGTAAAGACTCTCTACAGAGACGAGCCTTTTGACCTGCAGAGTGTGTGTGTGTGTCTCTGAACCCTACATTTATTGCAGTTTATTTGGACAGTATTTTAGCTCTGTCTGAAAATATAAGTGTTTTCAAATATAAGATGTTATCAAATGGCTGATAATGCAAAGACTGGGGCTCTTCAACAGTTGTGCTTTTTCTGCACGCTGTT
>NW_019449740.1:0-924 GCF_002814215.2 Seriola lalandi dorsalis | reverse complement strand
ATGCGTGTCCTCTGCAAACTGAAAGAATTTGGACTCAAACTCTTTCCCGAGAAATGCAGTTTTTTCAGGAAGTCAGTCAAGTATCTGGGGCACATTGTGTCTGAAAGAGGGGTTGAGACAGACCCAGAGAAAATAGCAGTTTTCACAACCTGGCCGAAACCCAAGAACATAAAGAAAGTAAAGTCATTTCTGGGGTTTGCAGGGTATTATAGGAGATTTATTAAGGATTACTCTATGATAGCAAGGCTCCTAAACAACCTGACAGCAGGCTATATACCACCTAAAAATTCTGGTAATGGAAATCTAAAGAAGACAGTTGTAACTAATAACAATCCCTGACATATGTCTTGACAACTTCTAGACTGGATGCTGCAGGACATCGTTGGGTGGCTGCTCTCTCAACCTTCTATTTCGGTGTACAGTACAGGGCCGGAAAGAAAAATCAAGATGCAGATGACCTTTCAAGCTGGCCACATCCCCAGGGTGGGATGGATTGCACATCTGAGGATGAGGACAACTGTATAGAGAAGTTCATATTCCAGTTTGTACTGGAGAAAGAGGAACCAGAAGTCCCTTCTGAGGTTGTAAGAGCAATCTGTCAGAGACATTTCACCCAAAAAGCCCCTGACATGCAACATGAGCTCCGTCTTGCGCCAATCTCTGTTGAGTGTTTTGATATGGATGCTTGCACCATTCAACCAGAATACAGCCATACTGACCTCTTATCAAGGTCATGTATGCTGCCCCGCATGTCTCAGCAAGATTGGGCCCTTGAACAAAAGAAAGACACAACCATTAGCAGAGCCATCTCTATACTCAGAGTGGGTAGACACCTGTCATACAGAGTGAGACAACGTGAGGATAGAGAGATTCAACTCATGTTGCACCTCTGGGACCAGCTGGTCTTAAGAGTCTTATGACATT
>NW_019449739.1:0-1067 GCF_002814215.2 Seriola lalandi dorsalis | reverse complement strand
TTTTTTTCTCCAGGTGGATAAAATCTTGAAGGTGATTCCTAGAGAGAGACGCACCTTCTTGTTCTCTGCCACCATGACCAAAAAGGTAGACAAACACACAATTCTGCAAAGGCCTTACAGTCCTGTTTTTTCTCTTACTTGTTGCTGCAGGGCAACGAGGAAATCTAATAAGCTTTAGGACATTATGTCATTTGTAGAGTTTGCACACTGTTCTCTTTGACTGAGAACTTGCACTTTCTTTAATGTGTTTACAGGTTCAGAAACTACAGAGAGCAGCTCTGAAAGATCCTGTGAAGTGCGCCGTGTCCACCAAATACTCAACAGTGGACAAACTGCAGCAATACTACATCTTCATCCCGTCCAAGTACAAGGTGAGGCACACAGAGACGTTATGCTTCCAGCTGACCATCCCCTGTCTGCAATAATACTAGAATGAACTTTCTGCTGGTGTGTAAAGTATATTGTGCTTGTTTGTTTTGTGGCAGGACTGTTACCTGGTGTCCATCCTGAACGAGTTGGCCGGTAACTCGTTCATTATTTTTTGCAGCACATGTAACAATGCCCAGCGGGTGGCGCTGTTGTTAAGGAACCTTGGCATCACTGCTATCCCCCTTCATGGCCAGATGAGCCAGGTAGAGCTCACACACACACACACACACACACACACACACACACACACACACACACACACACGCACACGCACGCGCACGCGCGCAACTTCCTGAAATCCAGTTGGCTGTTAACATTTGTCAACTATAGTGATTTGATGACAGAAGGACAGTGTTGCACAAGCATCTATTTGCATGCTGTGTTTCTCTCCGTTCACACATTATTGATAAAAACTGATAGAAAAGTTGCTGACGCCGAGTCGTCTCTAACAACAACACCATCATTCACAAAGCCTGTCATCACAGTACAGTAACAACATTAGCAGCATATGGCAAAAACCATAACACATATCTAAGTGCCAAAAAATGTAAAATGTAATATTTATGTTCTTTGTGTAGCATTTATAAACATCATTAGATTAGTGCCAATGCCAATTATTTCCACTGTCACATCATTTG
>NW_019449737.1:0-1006 GCF_002814215.2 Seriola lalandi dorsalis | reverse complement strand
TGTGTGTGTGTGTGTGTGTGTGTGTGTGTGTATGTGTGTGTGACTGAGGGTTAAGTGCATGCGTATCTGAGATTGTGTGTGTGTGAGCGTGAGTGTACTGTAAAGCTCTGTATGAATAGATGAATTGACCCCAGGTTAGCATGTTTCATGTGCACGCAGGAATTCAGAACTTTGCAAAACTCATTTCAGTATGGAAACTAAATTTGAACTTTTACACAGCTGCAGATTTCAGCTTCCAGCGCTGTATCATCGACTTTACGCGTGTCTGATATAGTCATGAAAGATAGCCTCTGTGCGCAAAACATCTGTGTTAAAAATTATGCATACTTTCAGCTGGCTGCAGCCATGCTATAGCTCCGGCTCTGTCTGTTTTTATCATGAGAGACTGTTTGTAAGCCTCCTCACAGGCCTGTGTTTGTGCATCGCATGTGTGGTCAGAAAAAAGCGAGGCCGTTTCCTTCTGAAAAATGCAGAGAAAGGGACATAAATCTCCCCCCGACTCCCGGTGGGACGTCACGGAAAACGGAGACCTTAAAGGCAGGCAGGCTAGCAGCTCAGGGGTGGAACGCAAACATCAATCGTGGAATCCAAGGAGAACGTGTTCTGGGTCCTGTCGGATGCTTAAAACCAGGCCAGGAAGTGTGTGTCTGTGTGTGTGTGTGTGTGCCTGAGAATGCTTGGCTTTTCTCTGTGTGTGTTTCTTTGTGTGGATGTGTTGGTGGATTTGTATGTGTGTGGATGCACGCTGAGAGTTTCAGTGTGTGTGTGTGTGTGTGTGTGTGTGTAGACTCCTCTGAAAAACGCCTTCCCAGGCTCCCCTCTTCTGGGGTGGAAACGGGGCAATAAATAGCAGGGTATCTCCTGGCAGCGGTCCAGCAACCGAGGCCCTGGCAAGGAAGTGACTCATTTCAGCGGAGAGAAAAGGAGGGGGGAGGGGGGGATAAGAGGATTTTTGTGTCTCTTATTATCAGTCAGCCAAGGCAAACCACACTGGCAGGCCAAAGAG
>NW_019449736.1:0-857 GCF_002814215.2 Seriola lalandi dorsalis | reverse complement strand
AAACAGCTTTGAGTATTTACACAAAGGGTGTTTCTCTGAAGCCTAAGAGGGAGGTAATGAGAATATCATGAATAGCTGACCCGTAGGTGTTTTTTTTAATCAAATCCAGGGTCTGAGGGTAGAGGTTGTTATACACCTATAGGGAAAACTAAGCTGAATATCAACATTTTGGAATCAACTTATAATATTGTGTCCCAATAAAAATACATCAAGGCTGGTTATTAAGTTTAAAAATGTACTTTAACTCAAATATATAAATTTCTACTTTGGTTTAAACACTCATGTGAAGTTCAGACTTAAATGAACACAACAGCAGATTTCTTTTCATGCATGCATTTATTATCTACTCCATATATAGTTTTTTTTCTTCTTTTTCATAAAATACATAAAAATAATGCCACTGGTAGACCAGTGAAACAAATGCTCCCCCACATAATTACATGAAAATACCCCATGTGTGATTACACATTCATCATAGCAGAGAGTCTTGTCACATTTCAGCAGGTTTACAGTTTGACATGAGAGTTGAGGTGTCTGGAGTGTCATCACAAGCTGTACAGTGAGTCAGAGTTCACTCACACACTCACAGGCTCTTGCACACACACACACACACACGTACACACACATACAAATACTGTACAAGATAACCTCCACAGAAAATGCACCTTCTTACCCTACCCGTTTATACATATTAACAGATGTGATAAAATTCCTCTGTGTTTTTGGTTCAGACTCCGTTCATCATATCCAGAAATCCATTTGGCAAAAGTTCATGATTTTGTTTGTTTTTTTTAATGGGATCTTTTAAAATCTGGAAGCAATCAGTAAGGAAAATGTCCATAGATTTGAGGATTTCA
>NW_019449735.1:0-943 GCF_002814215.2 Seriola lalandi dorsalis | reverse complement strand
GATTTATTGAATCGTTCCTACAGCATGTTAACACGTATTTTTATTGACATCTAGGTGTGGAACATGTGGGGGAAATGAGAGTAAAGACTGGTAGATCTTAAAATATGCAAGCCATGAAATTTGAATGTGTTTTCACTTTAACACAGGCCAGCTCATAACTCGTTTTGAGTCAGAGTCAAGGATTATATTTAATTTTGGAGCCGGTCCAGCTGCTTCGACAGGCCAGGGGTTTACCTACATCCTATATGGTGTTTGATATCTGATCTCTAATCCAGAATAAACATTACCCAGCATACAACAGGAGGGGAAAAGTGATCAAAAGAATGACATATCACTTACCTGGCTTATTGCCTCACACAGGCTGTGACATCCACTACACATCATTTAAATGTTGTTTAATGTTGTTGCGGGGTGCTCATGCACATAGAGCTGCAGCCCTGATTTAGACTTCACATTATACTAATTCCTTTTAAAGATGGTAGGAAACAGTAATTACAACTAAGCTACTTTATCCAAACAAATTAAGCCCTAACATCTGTGCCTACCACCAAGTATCTGTCAGTAAAGATGTGTTTTTGTTGTTTCAACAGCAAATTTTTTCAGTTTTCTGAAAGAAAACACTTTTTTCTTGTACATGTGGGAAAAACAATTAAAAGTAAAACTAAAAACAACAGTGAAGGGCAAAGTGGAGGGAGAAGCAGAAAACAATTCAGAAGAACAACAATGTCACAGTGGTGTTACTGGGGAAGAAATGTGTGAAACTTGAGGGCCACATAGAAATACATTTGATCATCATCTCTATTGAAATATTCCTTCCAATACAGAATTGAACAAACAGATTGAAGATGATTACAGATAATCACATCATGCTGCTCATCACTGCCACAGTCGACTCCAACAGTCGAGATACACAACAAAAATAATGACTGATAACCAACTAGTT
>NW_019449733.1:0-1240 GCF_002814215.2 Seriola lalandi dorsalis | reverse complement strand
GAGAAGAGAAGAGAAGAGAAGAGAAGAGAAGAGAAGAGAAGAGAAATAAAGAGAAGAGAAAAGAAGATGTACTTGGCTACTGAAGGAACAAAGACTCTCAGAGCTCCTTATTAAAGAGCAGGCTTGACTAAACAAACAGCACCTGGAAACTTCAAACCTCCCAACAGCTGTCTAACTACAGACAGGCAGAGACAGACAAAGACGTGAAGGGAAACACACAGACAAATGGCAAATAGACTAACTGACATCCAGGCTGGCAGAGTCACAGAGGCAGACAACAGCAAACCAGTACAAGACCGCTCCAAATATTTCATCAATTCAATTAGAGTTTGTCATTGTAGAAATTATTTCTTGAGAGAAAAATAGCTCTAGACGTTGACATGAAAGATCTGAAACAATTTCAACATTGAATCAAATACTTCCAGTAGGACTCAAATAGTTCATAAACGTTTTATACTGTCAAAATATTGAGCATACTATACTTTAACACTGGCTTAATGCGGTGCCAGTGAGAGAGTTTGGACTGGTGAGTCATGGTTAGATTGCTCATAATTACAGAAATCACTATTAAATGGGTTAGTAAAGACACATCAGCTATGAGATGGAACAACTATGGATGACAAAACTAACAATTAAATCACTGCAATGGACATCTACACATTGATAAAGGAACATTAAGTTAAGATGGCGACACGGCGATAATTATGATGACAACAAAGACTACAACAACGACGATGATGATGACGGTGACAGATGAAGCTCAGCTCTTCGCTGGCCAGTCATAACTCACCCTTCTCAGCGCGCCCCATGTGAGCTGGGTCCCGTGAAAGCAAAGCAAAGAATAATAAGACAGAGTTAGATTGGAAAGCATGCACAAACCAACACATACACATACTGTGCAAGAGATGCACTGTGTGTTTTAAGATTCAGCATTCCCCTTTGTGGATCCACAAAGAGTAAGTGCACTTAACTTGGATAATAACATTACACAAGCTACTTCTTCTCATCTGTAATGTTTGGCTTTTGCATAGGGCTGAGTATTGAACCTCCATATTTATTTTGGAATCAAAAAAATGTGTCCACAGCATCCCAGCATCTATCAAAAGATACTTGCTCTTGATTTACTCTTACTGCTTGATCTTTGATCAGACACTTTCTTATTTAAGTCATACATTTACTAATTTTAGACTGGCTTGACAATTTTTTGAGATCCTCTGTAGTTTATATTTATAGGATTTCA
>NW_019449732.1:0-857 GCF_002814215.2 Seriola lalandi dorsalis | reverse complement strand
CAGTGTATAAATAGATAACATTCTGTGAGGCTTGGTATTGGGACAGGGGGAATAGTCAAACTCAAACACATCAAAGGTAGTGAGTCACAAGAAAGATTTAATATGTCAGACTGCTTCACACAAGCACATAAACTCTCATTAATCTCTACTGTAATTAAGAGGGAATCTGTGTTACATTAATGACACTCAACATGGTTCACTCTTGTTAATCTGACATCAGCATGCACACATAAATACATACATGCTGTATGTGTGTCTATACAGATAATGTATACATAATGGAAACACATCTAAACTGCATGATCCAGGCTGCATATGAGTTGAGGTAAAGACATCTGGCACTGCATTTTGTCTGCAAACTGGACAGTAGCACTCAAATATAAATAAAGATCAGATCAATACAAATAAAGTAAAACATGCTATGACATGTAAAACATCTACATATATGGGTCTCAGGAGGCACGTCTCTGAGCTGCAACAGACAAATGCTGTTGAGCTGGAGCTTGTCCACTATGTCATTTAATGTGATTGTCTCTTCTATAACACTGCCATATTCACAGGAACATAACTTCTCTGTATGTGTCTATCATCATATCTGTCATATCTATCTATATGACATAGAGAGGTTAGAGAGGTTATATAGATATGATAGATGATACATAAATAGACCGAAATATCTTTGTTGTCAAAATCATTAAGCCTAGCTGCATGCCGAGCATGACCCTTGATTTGGTAGTGTCCAGCTGATCTCACAGCAGGTAACAACCCAGTGTGTTATGGGTAACGTGATCACTGGTGTGGTCATGCAGCAATCCCCGTGTCCCTGATAGGCCATCTGTCCACCTGACTACCTGCCC
>NW_019449731.1:0-1233 GCF_002814215.2 Seriola lalandi dorsalis | reverse complement strand
TGTGTGTGTGTGTGTGTGTGTGTGTGTGTGTGTGTGTGTGTGTGTGTGTGTGTTCTGATGAAATCTAGAGGTAGCTTGAGCACTTCTGCTGTGTGTGTAGTCCAAAACAGACATACATCATAGAGCTGTATGTGCATGTTTTAGTGTTTGCTTTTTGTGTGTATGTGTAGACCTCACGGAATAATGAATGACAGCTCTGTGAGGAACAAGTGAGGGAGTGAGTGAGGGAACAAGAGAAGTGGGAGACTAAATTATTGACATTTCTACAACTGGCAATTGGGCCTCCAGCTCCATCGTGTCTCTGCACTCATTATGTGCACCAGGGTTCTACCAGGTCTGCAGAGAGCAGTTTGTGGTTAGTTGTAAATGTTAAAGGGGCCATGTTTGGGGCAAGATAGCGACAGAGAGAGGGGGAGGTCAGGGGGGTCAGGCTGTTTTCACTGGTGTTGTTAAGGGTATGACAATTATTTTGGGGGAGGAACAACTCAATTCAAGGACTCCAGTAAGCTTTTTAACTTCAACACCTGTTGACAATTTGCAGTTATGAGGGGCTGTGAACCCTTAAAACCGGAACCTATGTTTTGCTTCTGCAGAGAAGATTATTTTTTCATTTTTTTCCTGTGGAAAACTATTTTGTTAAACCTGCAGTGACACCTGACTCACTCTGCTTTAAAGCTGTTAATTCACCATTAAATGTTATAAACCAGCAGTGTGCTCAGTCACTGCACTGACTGTTTAACAGTAGTGAAGGAAATATGTTATTTATTAGATAAAGTGAGAAGACAAAAGCTTTACATGGCCCCAAACCCAGGAACAATAACTGCAAACAAAATTTACTAGAAACACCACTCAGTGAACCGGTGGATTCTGCTGCAATCAAACTCTGACTGGAATAATAATGAGGACCAACTCTGTCCTGCTGGATCCAGGCACATTTTCCATAACAGAGGAAACTGGTCATCATTGAAGGAGACAGGGTGGTGGATTCTGGATAGTGTTGGGTGAAAGTACCACAGGTTTCCTGCCCTCTTTCTACAGAAGACTACATCTGTACTTGTGTCCCATTAATAATGACACACCAAGCTAAACAAAGAGACAGGCTGCATTGCCCGAGGTCCATCTGGAGATGAAGACTAAGATAGGACAGCATGTGGACCAACATTTGAAAACATTTTGTAGCCTCCTACTGCAGCTGTCATCTGCTACAGCTCTCTTCTTATTGTACAAAGTGTG
>NW_019449730.1:0-1032 GCF_002814215.2 Seriola lalandi dorsalis | reverse complement strand
CCCCATAAACCATAATAATATTCTAGTTATTCATCAGTGATTAAAATTAATACATTTCTTGATGAATCAATTTTGTCTGTAAAATCTCAAAAAATATGACAAATGTTTGTAAAACTTTTTGTTCAGTCTAATTAACCTCAAAACCTGCAGACATTCAGTTCAAGAGCAGCTCATGTTTTAAATTATATTTATGGGGTTTTTATGTTGACAGTAGAGAGATTGGAGCAAAACATGAACAGACATGAAACAAAGGTCCCCAGCAGGAGGTGGGCGAGGAACTGGGGACCAGGGACTGGGGACCAGGGACTGGGGACCAGGGACTGGGGGCACACCCTGAGGCCTTGAACTCCAAAACAAATCTTTAAATGAAAAAGCAGGAACCAGAAAATATCTGAAGTGACTTCAACACTGTGATTCATGTTCCACTAAAAGTTGATCAACTGATCTTGTTCCTTTGTGTCTCCCCCTCAGTTGCCTGTTATTTGACCTTTGACCCTAGCACTGCCAACTCAGAGCTCCACCTGACCGACTGCAACAGGAAGGCGACTCGCATGTGGTCGGACTGTCGATCCTTGGACCACCCGGACCGGTTCGAGCGCTGCCCTCAGGTCCTGTGCAGGGAGGGGCTGCTAGACTCAGTGTACTGGGAGGTGGAGTGGAGCGGCGGTGCCGATGTTGGCGTCACCTCAAATAGCATTTCCAGAGATGGAGATGCGGAGAGCTGTCTGCTCGGACACAACAAGTGGTCCTGGAGTCTGGAGTGCTCTGAAGGAAGCTACACGCCCTGTCACAACAACAAGAGGTTCAGGTCCTCCTCACCTCAACCCTTCACCCACAGAGTTGGGGTGTACCTGAACTGGTCCACCGGATCTCTGTCCTTCTACGGTGTCTCTCAGGACGCCATGGTCCACCTCCACACCTTCACCTCCACCTTCACTGAGCCTCTGTACCCAGGGTTCTGGGTGTGGACCTACGGCGGCTCGGTGTCGCTGTGTCAGGTGGAGTTAGACTGGGAGCGACTGCTGCAGTGAA
>NW_019449729.1:0-881 GCF_002814215.2 Seriola lalandi dorsalis | reverse complement strand
CAGTAAATGAGTGAACAAAATCAAAAATGATATTTGGAGAAAGTTGATTTTCTCTGTTGATATTTTGATGGATGTTTTGTGATTATTTGTGTTTGTGTTGTAGTTGCTGAGTTTTGAGCGGATGAACCTGTATGCTTCCTCCATACGAGTTTGTTTCTTGCTTTTTGAAAGCATGAGACTACATCTAAAGTTTCAGCTCGAGGTAACAAGTTATTTTAATATTTTTTCCATCAAATGATGATTATGTTTATTGTTCAGTTGACTGTCACTTATAGGTACTCATATGTAATTGAGATATATGATAAGATTGATCCCGAGGACCCAATAAACATTAACCTGTGTGCTGAACTGGCAGATGTACCTAAAGAAAATGATGGACATCATCACATCAGAGAACATTAAAATGCCCTATGAGATGAAGGAGATGGCTCTGGAGGCTCTGGTACAGCTGTGGAGGATTCCCAGCTTTGTCACCGAGCTGTACATCAACTACGACTGTGACTTTTACTGCTCCAATCTCTTTGAAGACCTCACCAAACTGCTGTCCAAGGTAGCACCCCCTACGGGATCACATTTAAGCATATTGATGACAAAGATTTTTAAATTCTCGATCTTCTAAATTTGTCACATTGTGAATTGTTGTGCAGGTTTTAGTGGGTAAAGAGGCAGAGTTACATATACTTACACAGTTGTATTCAGGTATGATCTGAAATATTTATTTATGAGTTTCTCTTTTCCTTTAATTTGAGAGCAATCATGTCTGAATAAACAAGAAAAAAAAAATCAAATAATGACATTGCTTCTACCGTTATTTTGTAGTGCAACAAATAATGTCACCAGTGATTTGATTATTTAAAAACTTGGTTATCTGCAGGTCTTGA
>NW_019449728.1:0-858 GCF_002814215.2 Seriola lalandi dorsalis | reverse complement strand
GTACTAAAATGTTTTTAAGGTTTGAAACCCAGGCCCAGAAACAAGTGACTGAGGGGAATCTGGAAAATGTAGAAACAGATACAAACACAAGTCTGAACCCGACCCTGCTGCTGACTGAGGAGTCGAGTTCATGTGTCGTGTTGTTGTCGTCGTTGGAGGTGAACAGGTTAAACAGTCTGCCTCGAGCTCAGCCTGTTACATCATGAAATTAATCACATGTGTGTCTGAGCGGGATTACATTGCATCATACCTGCTTCCTTTCTGTCAGTTGAGGCATGGGCTGGAGTGCAATGTCAGAGCTCAGTGTGTTTGTGTGTGAGAATATATGGCTGTTAATCAGGGCTGATGTGCTGATGTGTTCCAGCTGTGTTCAAGCTGGAACAAGGTGGAAAAAAATGAGAGGAAGAAATATGAAAAATGTAAGGAAAGGAAGCAGGAGAAAAAGCAAAGTAGTCTGACAGATGGATGTGAACGATGGAGGGAGATGCAGGGAATATAGGGAGGAGTGTGAAGTGAGCCGGGACAAATGCTGCCTCTCCTCAGCTGTGGTTTGTGGGAAACTGTTTGTCCACACGCAAAGTAAAGAACTCACAGTGAAAAGCCAAAAAAGCTCCAAAGAGAAAAAATTATAATCTACAGTCGCCCAAATAACACTAAGGAGGATAAAATGATTTAATGAGCTTATATCAAAAGACTTTGTGTGGTTAAGTCTTTTGATTGTTTGTTGCAGCTGATTAAATCATTACATCTCATTCAAATGCTGAGATGAAAGGAAGGAGGAATGTTATTGTAATTTTTTTTTTCTGTTTCCATAAAACAACCACAGGTCAAATTCAAGTCTGTCTTAAAAAAAAAAAA
>NW_019449727.1:0-858 GCF_002814215.2 Seriola lalandi dorsalis | reverse complement strand
GCGGGGGATGTCCAAACATGCCAACATAACTCTTAGACTCTTATCACTTTATACCTGTATAAATTCTCTTGATCCTCTGTGCAGATCTCCACTATGTCTACTGCTTTATCTAGCACCTTGTATATGTAACCACCTCATCTGACACAGTGATAGATCTTTGACTGTGACTCGTTCTACAGGCTGAGCTAGTTGCAAATACTTTTCTATCCGCAGACACTGCACTGTCTGTATGAGTCAATGCAAGTTCTCTTGCGTGTGGCTTTTTTTGTCTCTCTCTCTCTCTCTCTCTCTCTCTCTCTCTATCTATCTCTCTCTCTCCTTCCTCCCAGCTCTGCTTTTCTTTCTTTTTCTGTCATTCGCACATCCTGGCTTTGTACATTCAACATTTCTTCCATTTTTCAAGGTAACACACATCTGCCAGAGGTGTAAAGCACAAGCAATCCATGTGTGGTTTTATTCGCACCGCTTCAAGTTAT
This sequence comes from Seriola lalandi dorsalis, assembly GCF_002814215.2. Lineage (NCBI taxonomy): Eukaryota > Metazoa > Chordata > Actinopteri > Carangiformes > Carangidae > Seriola > Seriola lalandi. The sequence continues at coordinate 382 of NW_019449727.1, read as the reverse complement.
CCATCTTTATAAATCTCATTCCTTTGTATGCACCAGGGCTGAGCTCTTCCCTTGACATACAAGATCTTGCCTTGCTGTGTGATAGAAAAGGAACATAATGAACAATGTTCTTGCCCTTTTACTGTCCCATTTTTTTTTATTACACTATCTTCTGTCCTATTGGTTTCTTTTAGTTTTCATCTCAAATTAAACTGAAATTCAGAAATTCATTTATAGTGCTATTTTATTTCTAACAATTCTGATAAACATAAAACGCCTTACCTGTGACACAAGGAAGAGGTATAAATGAGATGTTTCCTGACTGGCAGGTGAGTGTGTCCCGGCAGGACCTGTGACTTGTGGTCTCACCTGTGACAACTGACTCTGAGGTGTGAACATACGC
>NW_019449726.1:0-938 GCF_002814215.2 Seriola lalandi dorsalis | reverse complement strand
GTACTAGCTTGATTAACTTACAGGCAGATTTAAGAGGACATTAACTCTAGTTAACCTGTGCAAACAGCAAGTGGAGCTTTACAACGTCAATACAATGTGTGCTTTTAAAATCAGGCTGTTTAAAATAAAAAATAAGGAGAAAAAGTGATGTAGAGAGAGAGGATGGAAATCTTAAAGCAATGATTAAACCACACGAATGACAGAATATGTCCACTTGTCTGTGTGTGTACTGTAGTTTGACTTGTTAGCTGCTGTCTGCTGTACAGGTCCTGGAGGGACGGCCCATTGCAATCACTTTCTCGGCAGAGTGAATGACGCGCTGCACTCTGCCCTCGTCCTTGGCAGCAGTGTACCGGACGCTGATGAAGGAGGAGAGCTTGGACTCAGCGATGGCGTTGTAGAAATGCATCATAATCTTTGTCAGGCTGAACTTCTTCAGGGGCAGCAGACAGACCGTCCTCTGCTGGTCGGTCCTGATGAGGGACCAGCTGTTGAACTCTCTTCTGAAGCTCCTGTGTGATGATGGTGACCAGGAGAGAGAAGTCCTCTGTGAAGGGTTTCTTTCTTATTTTGTGGGTTCACATTCTCACTCCAGTACAGACCTGAGTGCAGGTCATAAAGACCTCATTGTGTTATACAATGGTTCACTGTTTAGCCACAATCATGACCGATAGTGTCCTGCTGGAGCAATCTTTATCCTCCATTGCTATGGCAACAAAGGTCTTATAGATAAGGATGTGGGGGAAAAAAGCATAACTGCCCAAATATAGTTCCAGATGAGGATGAATGAGGTGAGGCAGAAGGCATGAGATGTGCAGCTATCTCCACTGTGATCCACATGTTGACATTGTACTGTTCATCTTTTTCTGCTTGGTGCATCAAGCTTTCAATAAATAGTTCTGCCTGAGACGTCCCAGAAAACTTCCATTAGGAGAAAT
>NW_019449725.1:0-1179 GCF_002814215.2 Seriola lalandi dorsalis | reverse complement strand
AAAGACTTGGACATGACCTCACTGAAACACTTGGGGCACTTGTGACTCAGTGACATTTATAATATATGGGTAACTGATAACGTCCTCAGAGACCTGGATGTGGTCTCAGGACTAAACTGGAGGACCAAATTAACTTGCGGAAGAGGACACTGAGGAAAAGACAAGGAGACCTTCATTACATCCAATCTCTGAATCCTGGTTCCAGTACTGTGACTCCCTGGATCATGATTCTGGTTTTAGATTCTGGTTCAGATACTGGTTTAAGATTCTGGTTAAAATTCTAGTTTAGATTCTGTTTTTGGATTCTTGTTTAGATTCCTGTTTAGACTCTGCTTTTAAATTTTGGTTAAGGTACTTGTTTAGATTCTGGTTAAGATTTTGGTTTTAGATTCTTGTTATATTCCTGTTTAAATTTTGGTTAGGTACTTGTATAGATTCTGGTTAAGATTCTGGTTTAAGATTCTGGTTTAGGTATTGGTTTAGATTCTGGTTAGATTCTTGTTTAGATTCTAGTTAAGATTGTGGTTTAAGATTGTGGTTTAGATTCTGATTTAGATTCTTGTTTAGATTTTGGCTTGAGAATCTGGTTTTTAGATTCTGGTTTAGATTCTGATTTCAGATTCTTGTTTTGGATTCTGATTTATATTCTGATTTAGATTCTGGTTTAGATTCTGGTTAGATTCTTGTTTAGATTCTAGTTAAGATTCTGGTTTAAGATTCTGGTTTAGATTCTTGTTTAGATTCTGGTTTAGGTACTGGTTTATATTCTGGTTAAGATTGTGGTTAAGATTCTGATTCAAGATTCTGGTTTTAGATTCTGGTTTTAGATTCTGATTTAAGATTCTGGTTTTAGATTCTGGTTTAGATTCTGGTTTTAGATTTTTGTTTAGATTCTAGTTTAAGATTCAGGTTTAGATTCTGGTTAAGTTACTGGTTTATCTTCTGGTTTAGATATTGGTTTATCTTCTGGTTTAGATTTTAGCTTGAGAATCTGGATTGAGATTCTGGTTTAGATTCTAGTTAAGATTCTGGTTAAGATTCTGGTTTAGATTTTGGTTTAAATTCTGGTTTTAGATTCTGATTTAGATTCTGGTTTTAGATTCTGATTTAGATTCTTGTTTAGATTCTGGTTTAGATTGTGATTTCAGATTCTTGTTTTGGATTCTGATTTAGATTCTG
>NW_019449724.1:0-1133 GCF_002814215.2 Seriola lalandi dorsalis | reverse complement strand
AAAAAAGGAACCTGTCTTAACGACACAGTTGCGGAGTTCCACAGTACACAGCGACACACATGGTACAAGGAAAATCGACCTCACATACTGTATGAAGTTTCACATTGGTGAAATGCACCATAAATTTTACTGACCGCTTTTCTCTTCATCCCGAAACACTGTTTTGACTATGCAAAACAATGGGTGAAATTCAAGCGCCACATAAGTCACATAAAACCAAAGAGCTGGTTTCTCAGCATTGCTTTTCCCTCTGTTTTGTTTCCAAGTCTGACCAAAGTTCTGGGTCTGATTTCAATCTCCAGATACTTTTGCAGTGGCCAGGGCTTTCAGTGTCAGGGGGAAAAAAAGCTAAATACTGTACAAAAAAACATCGCAAGACGTAATCAGATATGCCATATGACATTTTCTTCCCTCGAACTCGATGTGCACTCGCTCTCTCCCTTGCACAGACACTCGCACAGACAGAAAAGCACTCACATGCACACGTACAGATGCAGTCACAAAGTATGCTTCAGTAGTGTCTCATAAAATGCACACAGACAGACATGTATGTGCACAATAACACACAGCTGCAAGCACTGTCTGCCTGCCTACCAGAAAGTCGTAGCCCTTTTCCGCAGACAATCCTTCACTGTTTCCTCCAGTCTCCTAATTGGCTTTACTCAGACCCAGCCCACAGACCTGAGTCAGAAACAATTAAAAACTCCATTTATATTCCTGCAGTGAGCACATGGGCTCCCACAGCGTGTGACTACACACATCAGCCCTCATCATCTGTGTGTGATTTTAAACTTCAGGCCGTTTTCCATATTTATTTGAACGTGGCCAGACTTGAAAGCTTTGTAGACTGAACAGCGAAAAGCTCTTTTTGATCACACAAATAATCTGTAGCTCGTCCAGCGTTGCCTTTTAAATAAATATCTGATTCAGAAAATATTATCTTTCCTAGCGGCCTGTTTATTGTTTGAGTTTTCTGAGGCTTAAATTGAGTAAAAAAACACTTTTGCTTTCACATCGCCATCAGTGATTCAAAAACCTGAGATTTCAAAAGGGGGCCTGACAGATGTAATAACCACGTTTGACAAATAAACAATCCCCTCATCTCCATCCTCCCTCCTGCTGAATCGGCCAAA
>NW_019449723.1:0-858 GCF_002814215.2 Seriola lalandi dorsalis | reverse complement strand
CGTCTTCCCCTGGAATGAGTGTTCAGCTCATGAGGCATTATCTGCAGTCCTAGACGCATTAGGCTGACTGGGGTGCACATTGACATACTTGTTTTCCTGGCTAAGAATCTTGAATTCTAAATTGTCCAGAAAATAAGTCAGAGAAAAAATAATAGAGAAAAAAACATGTTCTGGTTTTTACATGTCCACGTTCTGTGACAACATTTTTTATTGTGTACCAATTTTTACTTTTTAAACATAGCTATACAGCTCAGCAGCTGTGATGAAATATAAACTGTTAAAAATAAAAGTTTTAACAGTTTTAAGTTCAGTCATCTATTACATTACTTTTCCTTGATGTTTTAGGTAATTGCTGGGGTATCGTTTCAGTATCATTATCAAAATATTTAGACAGGTATCATGTTGAATTCATAATTTTGCTATCGTTACAACCCTAGTCCCATGCTTGGTGGACACTGGATCCATGGTGTACACAGTCACAGAGAGCTTCTTTTTAGAGCATTTTGTGCCTTGGGGACACGATCGCATCCAGTCATGCTGCAGCTTTGGGCAGGCAACGGTCTTGCAATACCATACATTGGTTATCTTGAGCTTGATGTAGCACTGTGCGGCAAGGTGTTTCCTGGCTGTGGGATCCTGGTGGTGAGAGACCCTCCTGGTGCATTATCAGGATGTGTGCATTGCAACATGTTGAAGGCCCAAATGGGGCCCAAGCCCGCCGCTCCTCCTCCTAGGGGTCCGTCACCACCATCAGTTCCTGAGGCTGTTGGTCCCTGAAACCCTTTTTGCCACCTGCCGTGGTTGTAGCTGGCCCACACATGCCCGTTCTTGATACACCACTGGTACAGGGAAGTTCTC
>NW_019449722.1:0-956 GCF_002814215.2 Seriola lalandi dorsalis | reverse complement strand
CATCCATCCATCCATCCATCCATCCACACATACTGAGGTTGTGATCTTTGGCCACCAAGTGATCTCTATGGTTGCCAGGAACTGTTATTTCTATGTTCATTTGTTAATGGTTAGGTTTTAGGTTAAGGATGAAGACGTCCTGAAATGGCGCAACACTCCCCACCCCCACCCAAAAATCCCCTTTCTCACTCCAGATTTTTCTGAAAAGTTGTCAGCCCTGGTATTGCATGGCATGTTCGGGGCTAGAGTGGATGATATCATCGCTAGAGTGGGAGCAGCTCTTAAAGACACACAAATCATCTCCACCTTTGGATATTCACCTTATAAAAAAAATTCATCATTTCGGCATACAATTTTTCAAAGCACTGTACTTCAATTCATATGAGTTGCTTTGTTAACCATTTTAGCATTGTGGTGGGGTGATCTTTTTAATAGGACTTGTAGTTTTCCCTCCGATATCCCATTTTGAAACACAAGTTTCATCATAAAAGCTGTTGTCTGCCTAGGGAGACAGAGGGGATTGTGTGTGTGTGTTTCCCTCCTCCCCCTGGTGGCCACAGTTGCCAGTGGAAACCAGTGTCTCAGCAGGTTCTACTCAGCAGGTGTTACTGGTCAGAAATAGGCAAAGTTGATTCTGATTGGCTAATTAGATCCATTAATTAAACACACACACACACACAGTGCCTTAGAAGCTATGGTCACCGTTTGGGGATATACAGGTGAAACTCAAAAAATTAGAATATTGTGCAAAAGTTCATTCAAGTCAGCAATTCAACTTCAAATGTGAAACTAACACGTGATATAAACTCAGTACATGCAAAGTGAGATATGTCAAGGCTTTATTTGTTATAATCTTGATGATCATGGCTTACAGTTTTTGAAAACCCCAAATTCCAAATCTCAGAAAATTAGAATATTTGGAAAAGGTTCAATACTATAGGCTCAAAGTGTCACAC
>NW_019449721.1:0-1000 GCF_002814215.2 Seriola lalandi dorsalis | reverse complement strand
GTCTCCTCATCGTCTCCTCTTGTGATCTGATCATTAATTGATTTGAACAGACTTCCATCTGTGTAAATATTCAGCAGTAGCTCCCGTCACTTCCTGTGTGGTGTTGGATGTGGTTAACTTCAGCTCCACCCGTCTCTCTCCTGTTTGGCTTCAGATCCCATTTACTTCTGGCAGCAGACGGCGGAGGACGTCACCGTGTGTGTGCGCCTCCCCGAGGGCGTCACCAAGGAGGAGGTGCAGTACAGGCTGACGGCCGACAACGTCAGCATCGGAGTCCAGGGTTTTCCTCCTCTGCTGCAAGGCCAGCTGTTTGCACCTGTAGACCCCGAGGCCAGCGCCTGGATCATCAGAGACAACAAAAGGTTAGAGACCTGGAGTCTGGATTGTTCTTCGACTTCAGTGTTTTCAGCCGTGACAGTGGAAACCTCAGTTCATTACATCAGTATCTCAGTTTGTTTGAATATTACGTCTGAACGAGGTGAACAGGGAAACACAAACCTCTGACTTCAGGGAGCAGATTCCTCCATCTTTCATTCTCTAACAGTCTTTTATCAGAACTATAGATCTCACAAAGTGTAAATGTTCTGAACAGATTTTGAAAGAAATATTCTTGTCCAGTCCCACTAACACGTGACAGCGTCGCATTTCCACTCATTTCACATATAATAATAATAATAATAATAATAATAATAATAATAATCAATAATAACATGTACAAACATAAAAACAAAACAAAGAAATAAAAACCACAGAGAAGAGATGCAATGTGTAACAGGGAGAATTACAAATACATGTGTAAAAACAATAAAATCAATAAAACGGACAAAAGTAAAAATAAAACCAAAAGTAAAAACCAAAGATTAAAGCATTGAAATCAATTAAAAGCACCTTTATTTTAAACGGGTGCGACTCAGCACACCTGATCTCCTCCATGTTGTGGTTGTGTTGGTCGCGGTGCTGAATATTCTTCGTCTGTAGAGAGACACAACCAGAACACCGT
>NW_019449720.1:0-858 GCF_002814215.2 Seriola lalandi dorsalis | reverse complement strand
TATGTTAATAAACTTTACTTAAATAAAGTTTTCATGTTAAGTGTTGATATTCAGCTTTATAATTGGGTCATTCCCGGTTTTTCTTCCAAATCAACAAATGCAAGTTGTTCATTTTACACAGAAAAAGCTTGATTTCTTTTCTCAGAGCTGCACTGATCAATAATTTTTAGATTTCCAATGAATCAAGTGACTCTGTATAAGGTGAAAGGTGCTTCTGGATTCATCAAACTATAGACAGACAAAGTTAGAGACGAACTAACATTCAAAATGAGGACACTGATACAGTTCCTTGGTTCTGTCATTAATAATTAGCTACAGTTAATCAGTGAAGTCGTTCAGTACAACGCTGTAATGACTCTTTGTTCTAAGTCTTTGTATTGAATCTGTTCTCGACTGACTTCATGAGGAGTTTGACCTCCTTCCTTTAAGCCGCCGTTCAGATTTTCTTTTATTCCCGTAGCTACTGAAAGGCTGAATCTGTGATGTAATACAAACACCTTCTCTTCATAATACCTTCCTTCAAGGCTCTAAATTTTTAGTCACGCTTATTTTCTTTCCAATACAGAACGGTTTTATTGTCATCATCTTTGACTTTTTATTTTTATTTTTTTATAAATATATTCTATGTAACTTCTGTCCCCCAGCGCGGACTGCTGCTGCTGTGACCTGTGTGCTTAATGATCGCCTGCAAACCACATTTACTTTGGGAAAATAATCAATGTGAAGTTGAACTTTCCATTACAGGACATAAATGGTCCCAAGATTAAAGTCTTTTTTTTTTAAGGGGGTTCAGGCCAAATCAGCAAGAATCAACACACACACACACACACACACACACACACACACACACACACACAC
>NW_019449719.1:0-1021 GCF_002814215.2 Seriola lalandi dorsalis | reverse complement strand
ATGGATGCACATCTTTCATTAAATAATAACCATCATCACGAATGAGCAGAATCGATAATGGTATTGGTATCAGTAACATCTTATCATTTCCCATCCCTAGTAAATAATAGGCTACTACTCCGGTAAACAAATCTTGCCAACAGTCTTCTACACTTCTACCATTTTTCCCTTTTTTGTTATGCCTGCGTGCCGGCAACAGCCAGGACAACGTGGCAGCTGCCGTCGCTGAGCTGCTAAGGAGAAGCACTCGTGTGGCAAATGTTCACTTGGACACAATAACGGACTGATCAGATTTTAGTGGTCAAAGGTCGCAGTCACTGTGACCTCACAAAACACAGTTTTGGCCTTGTTAACATGATATGTCAATTCCCTCAAGCTTTGAGGGAATTGAAATTTTGGTAGTCAAAGGTCAAGGTCACTGTGACATCATAATGTTCTGCAAAAACACCTCTGGCTATCATTTGATGCTGTAACTCAGGAGGGAGAGATTGTGACTAGATTCCTGCAACAACTGGTTGGTGGAGGCATAAAACCAGGAGGCAGAAATTCTAGTTTATACTGTTATTCTCACACTGCATTATGTTTAAAAGTGAAACACTGAAGTATACATTTTATTTGTATTTAATTGATAAAATCCTTTTGTTGAACAATTACAAACTAAAATGTTAAAGTCTCATCACAGCACGTCTCCTGTAGAGGAAACAGAAGAGGTTCAGAGCTGGTTTTGGAACCACGGATTACGTGGGTTCCCCCAAGTGCCTAAGAGAGGCCTACTTTTTCAAGGAGAGGTATATGGGATTGGGACACGCGGGGGTGTTTTCTTTAAATGTGTAATTTTATTTTATTTTTTTGCCTTTGAAACCCAGTCTCGGAGGCTTTGTGCGGCTGTCACATAATGGGGTTTCCTGTCACAAGGCTGTCTGATGCCATTAATTTGCTTCTCCCACAACGTTCTCTGGGGCTACTGCCTATACGCCAAACGGAAAGCTTTTCAATGCCACCACGTCGTCTCTCTCTCTCT
>NW_019449718.1:0-952 GCF_002814215.2 Seriola lalandi dorsalis | reverse complement strand
ATCAAGAATACATTTCTGGTTTTAAGAACCAAAAGCCATCGCAATGTAGTTTTACATCTCCTCTCACAGGCTTCTCTCTGGAGGTGTAGTAACAACAGGTCTGAGAGCCAATCCGAGGTGAGGAGGCTCTGAGCCTCTCTTCTGATTGGCTGACTGTTTTCTGAGTGATTGAATAAAAATACAGCAGATTTCAGGTAAAACACTCCGAGAAACCAAATCCTGCAAGGTTGGATGGTGGGGCAAGGTGGGTGGGGCTTGGCAGAGAGCAATGACTGCTTTGTTTTGACATCACAAAGTTACAGAAGCTTTATGTTTTAAGGCTCAGTTTCTGAACAGGCTGTGTACATTTCTCTGTGGACTGAGGCTTTGATACTTTCACATGTTAATATAGAACGTAGACCTGCTTCATAATCAAGAAACCTACCTTTATAGAATATGGAAGCTTTAATACTGATTATTCAGCTCTGCTCGGATTTGTTTATATTATAATTGCAATGTTCAATCTGTGAAATCGTTTTGGTATCATGTAGCTGCTGTAGAGGAAACTTTTTAAATTAGATTAAATTCCTACTAAAAAGTCATGTGCTATGATAAATCTATATGCAGTCATCATTTCAACACCGGTCCCGCTCAATATTTTTAATTTTCTGACAGCCAAGTGTCTCATTTCAGAAGAACTGCATTATTTAAATCACTCAGGGGGGAAAAAGGTCAACCCAGGAGTCATTGAGCAGCTGATGTACCGGTAATGCATGCCTTTCTATACAAAGAATAACAAGTGCATAAAAGCCTGCAGTGCGTTGCGTCAATGAACCTCTGGTTTATCTGCTATTCAGTGACTGTACAGCATTCTTCCTTTTGAAATGCACAGTCACAATGTGTCTGATGAATGAATGAAAGACAGCGTCTTAGAGCCTCCATGACTGACGTAATTGAACGAGCTGGAACCGGC
>NW_019449717.1:0-1078 GCF_002814215.2 Seriola lalandi dorsalis | reverse complement strand
AAAGGTTGTCAACAAATATTTTTCATCATAGTTTTCATTAACAAAATAACATGAAACAGGTTATTCAAGTTTTTTTTTTCTCACAATAAAACAAGGGTAAAAGAGTGAACGGAATGAAAAACGTAATATGCAGCAGTCGGCTATAGAACAAATTGGAGGCAAAGTATAAGGCCAACTTAATCAAACTGAATAATGAAACTGCTATAACCCTGCCGACAGCCCTCTCTCTTTACATGACTTGCAATCAGGGTGGAGCACCTTTAATAATATGCTCAAATATTTATCAGTGCTCCCGACTGTTTTATTTATGCTTCTTTTTAAAATAAAAAAAAAATAAAAAAATGGTATTACTGTATCTTATCCCCGTCAGTAAGTTGCCAACTGAACAACCACCCTTGGACCATAACAAATTAGCATACGCCACAGCAAATGCCAGGTTTATCCTGCTGTGTGAGGCAGCAAATATCAATTTAATTTCAAGGCCGCTTTCACTCCAGCAAAGTGGTGAAATGGTTTGAGTTCTTATTAAAAGTCTGAACTGATTAAATCAGTAATATCACACACTGCTATTAACCTTTTTTCATTTTCCTCTTCTCTGCTTTGTCCACATGTATTGACCAATTTTCATGCGGCAGTGGAAAATATATTCTTTTTAGCAAAACCAGTGGAGTACAAGTTGAATGTGGCAAGGAAATGTACTCATGCATAAAAAGAAAAGATGAAATTCAGACTGATATGTTAACAGGTAAAAATGTTATGAAGTTGAAAGGAGACAACTTTCTTGATATCCTTTTTGATTGAAAATAATTCATGTCTTTTGAGTTTGTCGTTGGAGTTTAGCAGACCAACCCAGAAGTTAGCATCACCTGGTTCCGTCAACAACAAGCCAATGAGATCTTTACATTGGCATTTGGATTATTGCAGAAAATAAGATTCGTTATGAGCATGATCATTTTCACAAATGAACACCTCTTCTATGATTTTTGAAGCCTAAATACAAGCTCCAGAAGTAAAAAGCTACTGTTACTGAACTTAGCACAGAGCTGTTTCACTAATCTAAGGCAAACATTTATCAAGG
>NW_019449716.1:0-965 GCF_002814215.2 Seriola lalandi dorsalis | reverse complement strand
CAGTTGCTGAGATTTCTGGCTTCAAAACTCACTTCCCAGGCTAAAATCTGCAGGAACCTCAAGTTTCAAGTTTTTAAACCCTTTTTCCTGCTCGCACTGTCAACAGTTCAGTGCTGGAAGAAGTTGCCATGAACGAGCTTCCGGCATTACAAGACATTTCATTCTCAGGCAAGCAGCTCAACATGAGAGAGAAGCAGACTATTTTTATTCCTGTATTTTTCATGGATATATTTTACGATTTCCTTTTTCACCTCAAATTTAGGCTTATAGTTTTTGTCAATCACTGTTTGTGACCGTTAAACAGTGAAAGATTGTGGTTGCAGTTAATAAAAGTCAAACGCAAATCTGTGACAAGACGTGGACTGTGGCTTCCAGCTTGAAAACCTTCACTTTCTGTTTTACTACTAACACTGTTTCCGGTATACAAGAATACAAATGCAGATGAAGCATTGCATCCAATCAGAAAATCAAGTACCCCCCCCAAAACAACTCACCAGACCAATGTCGCTGACTGAGAGTCAGTCATTCCTGAGGACTACCGAAGGGGAGTAACATAAATATTACAGGATTATATTCTCTGCTTCCATTTTTTCCACAAATGTCAAGATCGGCTGCCAGTGAGAATAAGTAGGTGGGAGAGGGTCTTTCCATCTGAACAGTATGAGCCGCCTGGCCAACAAGATGCAGAAGGCCAGCGTGTTAATAACGTGTGGCTCTTGTAATATTTTAGAGAAAGTATTATAAAATTGATTGATTGATTGATGCCAGAACAGTCGTAGCCTTGGACATGAACATGTTTAGTAGGCTTGCAGGGCTAACTTGTTGAATACTAACTTTGCTTTCAGGAAATGCACACAAAGGCTTCATCTTCTTAGCAGACTTAACAGTACGACTGTCAGTCCCTGAAACTCCTATTCCACTTGACTTCAGGGTTGGGTCACCTGAACTCCAGACATAAGAATGAT
>NW_019449715.1:0-905 GCF_002814215.2 Seriola lalandi dorsalis | reverse complement strand
AAGAATGGAGTAGCAGAGAGCATCATTTCATGTTAGTGTCTTTTAAACAGTGTCTTTTATCAAAACACTTTCTATTGACTAACTAAATCCAACTTAGTCCGTTCATTATTGTAACAGTTGTCACAGTTTTACAGTTTGACGTCAGTCTGCTTAGTGAAAAAGTAAGTTGCAGAAGCAACTCCTTCCAAGTGAACCTAACTGTCAGATAGCGATCTTCGGTTAGCTTATGGAAATGTCTTACACATGTATGGTTTGTAAATTCAATACAGCATCAATTTCTGCATTATTTCAAGCATTCTGGACATAAGTAAGCGGTGGCCATTTCTCCTGTCTTGGAAGTTCTTACTTTCACACTTTACCATCCTCACTGGGATTGAACTGTATATCAGACTGAATGAAGACTTGGACAAAAAGGGAAAGAGACTCCTGGAGTTCTTCAGAGGTCAGCTGATGAAGTGAGTGGAGTAAGGAAGTTAAAGCTGTTCTGAAAGAAGCCTTGAAGGAGGACCGAGAGGGCACCCATGGTCTTGCAGCGTTGCTGGTCGTGATGACACATTTCAAAGAGGCAGAGGATTGCCTTTTTCTCCTTGCTGATGTAAGTTTGTTTTTTTTTTTTTGTCACTATTTGTCTTCTAGAACTCCTGTTGTATATAGTACTTATTTGTTGTGAAAACTTTGCCTCCTCACAATTCCTTTTTTCATCTTAGAGTTGGTTTATCAGGTGATGGTGCACTGAATGGCTTATCAAATTGTGAAAATGAATAATTGGAATGTACTAACTGTTAACTGTCTAGGTATTCTTTCTTTAAAAAATGCTCTCTACCCTGTAATCAAATAGGTATGCACATTTGCATTTGTATGCACGTTAACCAGTAGTTGTGAATGGTGTAACAGTTGTGTTGTCC
>NW_019449714.1:0-987 GCF_002814215.2 Seriola lalandi dorsalis | reverse complement strand
AGAGGTCGAGTCCAGCAGTCAGAGAAGAGATGGGGACGGCGACAGGCATCTACCTGGACATGACTCACCTGCCGATGATGCTGCTGTTGCTGTGGAGCTCAGGTAGGATTCTGCTTTAATTTTGGATGTGAGAAAGGTTGAGAACCACAGAGGAAGAACACTGAAGTAAAACAGAGAGAAGAGTCTTCCATTCTTTATTTCACTTTACTGTTAGAGGCAAACCTTGTATCTACCACATTATGTTGTTTTCACATGAAAATGTTTTCTTTAATTTGATGATTATCACCTTTTTCAAATGAGATGAATTTTGATCATGAACTGTGAGTTAAGCTTCAACTCCATTTCTACTATTAATTACAGTCCTTGTCAGAATTATTAGCACCCATGAATTTCAAGTTTCAAGTCAGAATATCTTCAGAAATTAATAAAAAAAACAAAAAACAATATTAATAATATTTATATTGTTATAACGTTAAACATTTCATTATGTAATGTGACATCTTCACACTTTACATACGATTTGATGAAGTTTTCCTTCATGTTTGGGTTGGCATGGACAGATTCTGTTTTTTCTCTCTTTTAGCATTTTATTATTTTGTCTCCATTTTTCTGTATGTGTGTGAATGCGTGCGAGTGTGTGTTTGTGTGTGTGAGTGGGTGCAAGTGTGTGTGTGTGTGTGTGTGTGTGTGAGTGAGTGGGTGCGAGTGTGTGTGAGTGTGTGTGTGCAGTGCTGCATACTGCAGCTGATTAGTTGGCGTCGGTGTTTTCAATGAATTTCCTTTTTAACATGAAACACACCATCAGATGCCATTTACACATGTAAACACACACACACACACATTCAACATAATGATGTCAGCGGCAGTTAAAAAGGTCAGAGGTCAAACTGCCGTCAGGAGGTCTGGACCAATCGCAGAGCAGTTCACAGAGCAGAAACACAAAGCCTGTTGCCACAGTAACGTTATCAACATCCTCCAGGTTTGGAG
>NW_019449713.1:0-804 GCF_002814215.2 Seriola lalandi dorsalis | reverse complement strand
GAAAGGTGAACAAACGTCCTTTGACTTCCACCATCCAAACGAAACTGCAGCAGCAGCAGCAGCAGACGCTTGTTTTAATTCGTATATATAAAAAAAAAAAAAGTCTGATTATTTCTCGTCCAAAAATATATATTCGTCCATATCAAAAGTATTTGGCTTCACTCCATTTAAGGACTGGAGAGGTTCTGCTAAAAACAGCAGCTACATAAACATGTCAAGAGGCTGATTTCCCACAACGCATCGTAGTGGTGTCTACATCCAAAAAGCGAATGTGCATCCTGGTCTCCATTTCAAGCCCTTTTAAAATCTGTGGGCAGACGACAAAAGCTTCCTTAAGTAAGTGATAAATACAGTGTATCATTTTTTTGGGTAAGGGTGACGATAAAGTCAGAAAAAGTGCAAACCTGTTCAAAATGCTCGAACGTAATTCCTTCATAGAAATCATCTGGGGCCTGAAACGATAAAGAGACAAATTAATCTGCTACTTTTCTGCAGATAGGCGACTGTGTGAATTGATTGTAACTGTTCCCTTACCATGTGAGGCACATTTGTGCTCGCCACTTCCAACATGGCAGCATCTGCTATTGCCTTGGCAGCCTCCAGCCCGATGGCTCCACTCTTTGACAGAAGCTCCTCTACTACCTTGGATGAGAATGTGGCATACAGAGCCATCAGTTAATATACTTACATTATTATTGTTATTGTTTGCATGTTTGACATGGTTTCCGTTTGGTACAGCTCAGGTTCAGAGTGTGGTTAAAATTGTCTGTGTTTTATGGTAAGAAAAGGTTTGTTTATTGTTTG
>NW_019449712.1:0-977 GCF_002814215.2 Seriola lalandi dorsalis | reverse complement strand
AACTAACACAGCATTTCAGAAAAAGAACATCATACCGACAGTCAAACATGGTGGTGGTAGTGTGATGGTCTGGTGCTGCTTTGCTGCTTCAGGACCTGGACGACTTGTCGTAATTGATGGAACCATGAATTCTGCTCTCTACCAGAAAATCTACCAGAAAATCCCGAAGGAGAATGTCCGGCCATCAGTTCGTACCTCAAGCGCACTTGGGTTATGCAGCAGGACAATGATCCGAAGCACACCAGCAAGTCCACCTCTGAATGGCTCAAAAAGAAAAACATAAAAAACAATAAAAACAAAATGAAGGTTTTGGAGTGGCCCGATTGAGATGCTGTGGCATGACCTTACACAGGCAGTTCATGCTCAAAAAACCTCCAATGTGGCTGAATTAAAACAAATCTGCAAAGAAGAGTGGGCCAAAATTCCTCCATAGTGATGTGAAAGACTCATTGCCAGTTATCGCAAACGCTTGATTGCAGTTGTTTCCGCCAAGGGTGGCATAACCAGTTATTAGGTTTAGGGGGCAATTACTTTTTCACATAGGGCCAGGTGGGTTTGGATAACTTTTTTCCCTTAATAAATGAAATCATCATTTAAAAACTGCTTTTTGTAATTTCTCGGGTTATCTTTGTCTGATATTAAAATTTCTTAGATGATCTGAAACATGTAAGTGTGACAAAAAAGCAAAAACAAAAGAAATCTGTATACACACACATAATCATAATGAAGTACCAAAACATAACCATATAATACTGAGGAAACATAGATGTATAGAAATATAGAAAGGCTCCTCAAAGCACAATAGAAACACATCAAGCCAGTAGCTGTTACACCTTCAACACATCTATATTCTAAAAAGATATTAAAGAAAAATATACAGATGTAGAAAACACTAACGGTGCATGAAATCAGCTCTTGATAAATAAGACAGAAATAAATAAATGGACACAGGAATACACAGATACCTGAAGAGAACA
>NW_019449711.1:0-939 GCF_002814215.2 Seriola lalandi dorsalis | reverse complement strand
GTCATGTTTTGACAAAAATGTTTTTTTTGCCTAAATCACCCCCTCATGATGCTGGCCACCTCTGGTAAAATCGCCTGAATCCTCAGTTGAGGGGAACATGCAATTCTACCCCCGGTTGTATAATGGCCTGTGTCAAAAGTGTGACTCTTTTGTTGAGTTTTTTGTGTTTCCTGAAAAACCTGAAAAAATGACTTAGGCCATTATTTTAAGAGGGTGTCGATATAGATCATCTCCCTCGCACAGAAGTTGCACTGAACCACATAGACATCCTGTAAATGAGATTCACACACACGCACGCACACACACACACACATCATATTCATCCATCATTATATTCAAACAGAGACATACCTCTTTTTCAAGCTCTCTGAGCCTCTCACTCAGCAGCCTCTCTGTCCCTCCTGTGGAATAATCATGGCTAATGGAAAGGTCGCGACCTTTGCTGGCTTCAGGGGATTGATTCAGAGGTGACGTCTCCTGGGTGTGTGTCTGACAAATGTGCATTTTGTTTGACGAGTCTGAATCCGAAGTAGACGTAGCTTCCTCATCCACGCTTCTTCTTTGCTTTTCCAACTGGAGAAGAGATTCACTTTTCTTAAGGCACTTGGAGAGCGACTCTATTCTCTCCTGTGATTGGTTGAGAGAATCTGTGGCCACTTTTTTTTCAGCTTCGGCTTTTTGTAGTTTCTGGCTCAGACGTTCGACCTCAGCGGACAGTTTCTGAGAACATGCCTGCTCATTGGAAAGGTCCTGATAAAAGAGAGATAAAGGGCAATAATGAACACTGTGCACTAGAAACTAAATAAGGCATGATCGCAGACACTACTGTTTTGTTCCTAGGGCTGTTTTAATTTTTTCCACCTCTGAGCAGCGACTCCATTTCCCATGCGCACTGCATTTCGGGACAACAGTGTCCATCAACAACACACTGAAAAATCC
>NW_019449710.1:0-1288 GCF_002814215.2 Seriola lalandi dorsalis | reverse complement strand
AAAAAACAGCAATATAAAAGCTGCATTAAAGCAGACGGAGCAGCATGAGGCGACGTGAGCCTTCGCTGCTCAGCAGAGAAAATGGATGAGTCCAATCCAAAGAATGAGATGAACACTAGGGGAAAAAAAAAAAGAATAGAAAGAATAAAAGCATTAAACTAAAGTGAAAAGAGAGAGGGGGGCAGGGAGAAACAGATGGTGGGTGAGAGAGTCTACAAAGGCAGGTTTCACTGTTCTGTCTCCTAAGTTAATTAAGCCTGTGTGTGTCTGCCTTGCCTCCTCAGATAAATGCTGCTGCTCCCTCTGCCCAGCCTAACATTTAGTCCTTAAAGCGAGCTCCGCTGTGAGTTGAAAGAGGCTCATCAGAGTGTCAGGCCTGTAAAGGACTGAGTCATCAGCCACAGCACAACAACATCAGCAGCCCAGAAAAACAGCCGTCGCCAACTCGCAACAGCGGCATAATCAGTGCGGCTGTCAACAAGTGGCACAGTGGAGGGGAATCACAACACTGCATCTCATTAGACGCACAACTTCAGGTAGGATGGAAATGATGTGGTTACAGAGGGGGGAGGGGGGCAGCTGGTGACCGCAAGACAAGAATAAATCAAGGGTTTTTCTGCCGAAAACATCACACTGTAGAGTCTGTACTATTTCATAATCAGGTGGAATAGGAACAATAACAGAAGTCATTTCTAAGTGTTTTAGATAATACCAGAACTTATCTGATCGCTGTTAAAGGTCCCCTATTTTACACTTTTCCAGTGTTTTATTTTAAGTTTTGATATCCATAAGAAGATATATTCTCCCAGGAGCTCTAGCAACAACAGGACGGTGATCCATTTTACCCTAAAATGTAAGAATTCACTGAAATGACAAAAGTAATTCGATGGGATCTGATGAGTATAATTAAATATCTTGTTATCTTTTTATCTGTCCTTTATATGTTTTGCCCATTAATGCTTGCTACATTTTTTGGGATAGGACAAAAGTTAGTGTTATATTCGCATTTCATAGTTAAACTGTCAATAAAAACTTTTCCTGCAGTTGCTTCACTGTTAAATCCTTTTCAGCAGTTCAGGAGATATAATCGAAACCGTTTATGTGCCGCTTCATTCGCTCTGTTACATACCAAAATCAAACAGGGCTGAAACGTGGACTCTGACTGAAGTCACGAAGCAAGAGGATGCAACTGGGAGGCTTTTATACCCCCACCGCATTCAATTCAATATCCTCCTAATCACCTACGAAGCCCTCCACAGCACGCACCCCCCCACCCCCCCACCCCCCC
>NW_019449709.1:0-1221 GCF_002814215.2 Seriola lalandi dorsalis | reverse complement strand
CAGTGAAGCTGTTGTGGATGTTGACTCAAAATCTTATGAAGACACTTCACGGCTGTCCACTGTCCACAGCTCTGAAGAAAAAGCTGTGTTCAGGGGAGGTTTTTGCGCCTGAGGGTCCTCAGGAAGAAGAGGTGTTGCTGGCCTTTCTTCACCAAGAGTGCGGAGTTTGCGCTTCAGATCAGGTCTTCCGATATTCGGACTCCCAGGCATTTGAAATTCTCAACCTGCTCGACTTGCTCGGTTTTTCCTTTGATTTGTCAACTTTTCCCCCATTAACACAACCAACTGAAAATCTGTACCAACTCATAACCTTTGTGTGTCACATCTTACTGTTAATGTAATGTTGTGTTGGTGTTGTATCGTTTATTGTATTTGGATATTTTGTTACACCAGTGTCTAATGTGTCTGCAGATTGCTGTATTTTCGGAGCCATACCACAACAACAGTACAGAAGACTTTTGAAGGAATCCTGTTCTGATTTGATAATGAACATTATGTGTGTGTGTGTGTGTGTGTGTGTGTGTGCGTGTGTGTGTGCGCGCAGGAGGAGCTCGATGAGTGTGTGGATCATCGTATACATCAGTTAGAGGATCTGGAAGCGGCATTTGCTGATCTTCTTGAAGACGATGGAGAAGAGACGGTGACACGCTGGTCTAGCAACCCTGGGTAAAGCGTCTGGTTCATTTCACTGTGACTGGACTGTGATTGTGTAACGAGTGAACAGATGGTGACAAATTCTCTGAATAAACTCTAAATAATGAGTGGAGAAACAGAATGACAATATCCCCATCCATAAGACAGGAAGGGTCACTGATGGTTTGAGTATGAAAATGATATGGATCACATGCTGTGGTCTTCACACTCACCAAATCTCAGCTGTCAGTTGAACACCTTTAGGAGATGTTGGACTGAAGCTCTCCAAGTATCATTGAAGCTGATCTGGTGACATGTTGTGGCCCAGCACCTGACTAACACACTTTATGGTGGTCTGTATATCACAACATGCTGCATTTTTGGGGATTTCATGTCAAATTGTATCAAATTTGCAACAAACACAACTTATCTTTGACGTTAATGTAACTCTTTATGGGTAACTGATTTTACACATCAAATCAGTTTAACCTGTCATTAAGACAAGTACTCAACCTGTGAAGACAGCTGACTAACACAGACCTGAGAACAGGTTTAACCAGTCAATCTATGTGGAGACACCTGTGTGAC
>NW_019449708.1:0-1109 GCF_002814215.2 Seriola lalandi dorsalis | reverse complement strand
GTGGAGATAAATGTAGGAGCTGACTTAATTTAATGTCCTGATCAGTCACTGAAATCCTTGTGCCAAGTCTGAAGCCGTTACCCATCTGTTTTTAAGTTTCAATGGTGGTACTGTTTTTTGAGGACATCAAAAGTCTGTGATTTAAGTGTGAAAAAATGTGATTAGGCTGTTATCCTATGATCATGGTGAGTGTGTTGCACCTGTGTCAGGTACCCTTCCTCTTCCTCCCAGAACCTGTTTCAAGCCTACAACTGTCACCAGAACTTAATGTCAAATGAGCAAATTTTCAAATGAGTGAATCAGTGACCTTCTGAGCCGTAACAGCCACTAAATATCAGCCGGTGTGTGGTCAAACACAATATTGCAGCCTTACCATAGAGGAAGAAAGGTGAGGTTGAAATCCTTTGATAGAAACACATCAAAAGCATCAAACAGACAGAAGCAGTTACTGTCATGTCAGTGAATATCTGTGAATGGACAAGTTACTGGAAAGAAACTCCAACGTGAACTGTAAAGCCAGTCATACTCTGGCGTCCCAATGAACAGCATCTACAAGAAACAACTGGGAGAGTTAGCTTGTTTTCCAGTGTTGCTAATGATATCAGCTGCAGTGTTTGTGTAAGACTCGTTAGCAGCGACTGAGTTCTGTCATCACAGCAACACATGCAGTGGGACATTAAGAATGAAATGAATACTTCATCTCCAAGAAGGAAAGGAGAAAGGACTTCAACGGTGAGTAAAGTGAGTCATGCACAATCTCTCTCTCTCTCTCTCCCTCTCTTTCTGTGAGTGTGTGTGTTTGTGTGTGTATGTGTTTGTGTGTCACAGTCCATTCAGGTATTTAGTCACTCTCTGCCTTTGTCATGTTCACTAACTGCCTTGTCATTTCAGACCCTGCCCTACTCCCACTTGCCCCTGCAGTAACCCCAGCCCCTTCTACCTTCCAGCTACCTGATCCCCCCCAACGCCCAACTGCTCACTTGTTTCCCATTCCCTGGTTAGTTCTTCAGTGTATATACTGGTCCATCTCCACCTGCACCTTTTTGTCCCTGGCTGGTTTTCCTGCATGGTTGTGACCTCCTACATGTTTTTGAACTTGTTGACCTGGT
>NW_019449707.1:0-1303 GCF_002814215.2 Seriola lalandi dorsalis | reverse complement strand
CCCTCACCTGTATCAGTGGTTCAGTCCAGACCTTGTTGTCCATCTTCAGACTGCGGACTTTCGACAGTTTGCTGCCCAGAGCTCGATGCTGACCTGAGAACAGACTCTGTTAGTATTCTGCATTGATCACACATCACCTGAACGCAGCATGAGCGTCCATACCTGCACAGGCCTGACAGATGACCAGCAGAAGGTTGACCGACGCCCACTCAGGATTGGCCGAGCCACAGTCACCACACACCTTGTTGTAGCGGTTTTCCCACAGACGTATTGCCACCTGGCTGCAGGACAGAGCACTGCGGATAGATGAGGACAGACTGTCCAACCAGAGGGACAGGTCCTTCGTCGAATCAACAGCCAGGCTGGAGGGAGGGGGGGAGACAAGGAGGAAAAAATGTTTGATTAATATCAGTAAATGAAAGGACAGACAAACAGACAGGTAGACAGACAGACAGGTGGGTACTTGAAGCTCTTGTATGGAGTGATGAGGGTAAACGAGTGTCTTCCTGTAGATTTGACCATGGCCACGTTCAGGGGGATAGAGAAGGAGGCGATGCCCAGCTGGTAGCTGTCTTTGTTGGGGTAAATCCAGAGGTCATGACCCCAGATGGCGGCATAGACGCGGCTACGTGGGTCCTTGATGGTGATTTGTCCATGCAGTTTGGGGGGGGCAGGGCTTGGCTGGCCTCGGGAAGCCAGCAGAGATGTGACCCAACCACCCTGAACCTCTGAGAGACAAAAAATTAAAGAAAGGAAACATTAGAAACAAATATCGATGTAATTATAATTGACCTTCCTTTTCTTTATATATACATAAATATATATATATATATATATTTATGTATATATGTCCTTTGTGCTGTTAGTTAGTGAATGCCTTTGTTTAATAATAATCAAAATACATTTTTTGATCTAATGTCCCGGAAACATTGAAAACCTGTCTGTAAAGTCAGTCATTAGCCCAGTGGATTTCAGTGTACTGTGTGACATGAGCTCTTCTGGTCAGCACAGGTTTAAGTGAAGTAGAGGGGAGTAGACCACAGTAGAGTGCAGTAGAGTACAGTAGAGTACAGTAAAGTACAGTAGAGTGCAGTAGAGTACAGTACAGTGCAGTAGAGTACATTAGAGTGCAGTAGAGTGCAGTAGAGGGGAGTAGACCACGCTACAGTACAGTAGGGTACAGTAGAGTGCAGTAGAGTACAGTAGAGGGGAGTAGACCACGCTACAGTACAGTAGAGTGCAGTAGAGTACAGTAGAGTGCAGTAGAGTACAGTAGAGTGCAGTAGAGTGCAGTAGAGTACAG
>NW_019449706.1:0-945 GCF_002814215.2 Seriola lalandi dorsalis | reverse complement strand
GGCCAGATTTGGGCCATGGAACTGGGCGCATACTGGGCCAGAAGAAAACAAATGCATGTGGCCCAAGAATGGGCCGGATTTATTTTGTTATTAAAATTCCTTGCTAAAGTTAAAGTACCAATTCCACAGTATAAATATGCTCATTACAAGTAAGACGCCATGTAGCAAGATGTAGGCCCACTATTAAAATAAAAGTGCTTGTTCTGCAGAAAAATGGCTTACTATTACTATTATAAATGACATTATCACATTGTTAGTACTCATGCATCAGTGTGCAGCGCTTTGCAGCATTTTACTGATCAAGCCAAGCTGGAGCACTTTTAATTACTTTATATACAGTTAGGTAGTCTAGTCCAGTGGTTTCTGACCTGAAGGTTCAGCCCCCTCCAAAAGTGTCACAAGATAGATTGAGTGGCGATAAGATATTAGAAATACTGGCTACTTTTGTCTCTTGGGCCTAAAACATTTATTGGAATGACACTAAGAGTGTCTCGGCTGCTGTAGGGACAAGAC
Organism: Seriola lalandi dorsalis; assembly: GCF_002814215.2. Taxonomy (NCBI): domain Eukaryota; kingdom Metazoa; phylum Chordata; class Actinopteri; order Carangiformes; family Carangidae; genus Seriola; species Seriola lalandi. The sequence goes on along the minus strand of NW_019449706.1, from coordinate 432 downwards.
AAGACCAGAGGATCCATACGCTGAGCAGAAAGTGGGGATGACAGTGTGCCTGCTCACTGAGGCAAAGTGGGCCTGGGGGCTTGTCATAGCAGAGATGCTGACCTGCCCGCCCCAGAGCCAAGAAAACCAGGTGTAGACACTTCTAATGATAAGTCAGTGATTCATTTGAATGCTTCTTATTACGGAACATGCACTGTATCTGGTGTTTGCAGTTGCATCTGCCATGGTCTGTTGTGTCGGTGGTAGTATTTGCAGTGGTGCAGAATTTTACTAGAGAAAGTGATTGCAGCTGCAGATGAGATGAAGTCTACGTTAAGTGAATGCATTTACATTACATTTGTCGTGGTGAGGTGTGAGGGTACAGGTGGTAGATATGTGGTTGTGAGGAAGCAAAAGGGCAGACAGAGACCTATATGACATTGTAAAATCGCC
>NW_019449705.1:0-882 GCF_002814215.2 Seriola lalandi dorsalis | reverse complement strand
TGTCAACAGTACAAAAAGAAATCTGTCATGTCTGAGGAAAGTTCAACTATACATTTACACTCATTTATTTAACTGACAGAACTCTATGTAAAGATCCTACAGGAAGGTTCTTGAAACTAGTGAATGCAACTAGTATATTAAAAGAAATATCAAAAGCAAAGAGTTAAATGGAGAAAAAACATTATTCATTTTATCATTATGTATAGCACATGCTGTTTAAACATTGAGAGAATAAGGCACATTTTCAGCTCTTTGCCACCCAGAGCATATAGGATAAATTTACTGTGCTCATAACTTTTCCCTCCACCACGTCTCCCTCTGACAGTTTTATGGATGACCCCTCGCAGGACTCAGCCAAGCTCGTTCATCAAATGAAGGCTCCAAATGGAACGGCTCAAGAATGCCATTAAAACCATTATAGGCTGATAACAATTTCCTCATGTCATCCTCATTTCAGTCATAAAGAAGTTCTATTCATTCTCAATTCATTACCATTTTATATTTCAGCAAAATGGCTATTACTACTTCAACCTGTAATCTTGTATTGAATTTTTCTTTCCATATATGACCACTTATATAACACAGATATATACATATAACATATAACTACATAGAGGTTTTTTATGTTTAAATCTAGGTGTTTATGGAGTAGAACAAAATAATTTGAAACCTGCCGATATTGATGAGGGCTGCACGGTGGTGCAGTGGTTAGCTAACCCTAACCCTAACCCTCACAGCAAGAAGGTTCCGGTTTCAAGTCCTGGCTTGGACGTGGGATCTTTCTGTGTGGAGTTTGCATGTTCTCCTCGTGCCTGTGTGGGTTCTCTCCGGGTTCTCCGGCTTCCTCCCACAGTCCAAAGACATGCAAATGGGGACTAGGCT
>NW_019449704.1:0-961 GCF_002814215.2 Seriola lalandi dorsalis | reverse complement strand
TTTTTTTTTTTTTTTTATTACCAATTTTCTATGAGACTGCAGATCAGAAAAATCCTCTGTGTGGTGAGGGAGGATTTAGCTGCCGAAGCCTGTGAGAGGCAGCAAAGAATCTCATTAACGCAGCTTTGAGTGATGGTTTCAGAGGTTTCCCCCAATGATATGTCTGAGGGGGAAATTCAATAAGAGTCATCTTTCTGACTTTCTTTGGATAAATGGTCAAATTTTAAACAAACAAGGCTGGTTATTATACATATTTTTCATACCACCTCCTAATTCTAACTTCCCTGTAGCAGTATGTTTATATTTGCACAGGTTTGTGGATTACCTGAAGTAAAAGCTGTTTCTGTTATTATTTGAATAAATGAATGAAGCACCACAAGTAAAATTCCAACCAACTTAAAGAGGCTATTTGTAAGTTTTGCTATTGCTACATAGCTAACGTTAGCATTAACAGCTGTTTACTCACCAGTCAAGAAGAAATGCTGCAAGTTCAGCATCAAACTTTGTTGCTTTACTCACTGACAGCTGTTTCCAGTGGTGGAAAGCAACACCAGCGTTAACTCTTTATCTATCATGTCGTTTCTTCTACCGAAGTTAGCACGCTAACCAGCTAGCGCCTCTCGTTACTTTCCGATAGCGACTCACTCTAGCCTCCAATTCGCCCTGAAGACGTAGCGCTGCTCAGGCGACGTAATACAATCTCTAGTCTCGCAAACGCAACAGTGACGGAAGCTCTTGTCAAGCGACGATCACCACCACCTGCTCCCGCCAGAGAAAACCTACAAATAGCCACTTCAATAGTTGGAACAAAACTAAAACTATCTACTTGCCTACACGCCACTCGAGGTGAGTGTTTTTGTAATTCGGGTGAACTAACCTCTTCAGAGTTAGATGCCTTCAGTAACCAGTCAGTGCTTTCAGACGGTGTTAATTGAATCCTATTAGCTGTGTTTGTGTCGGG
>NW_019449703.1:0-1142 GCF_002814215.2 Seriola lalandi dorsalis | reverse complement strand
CAGTTTTTACATTTGAATTGCTTTCTCATAATTGTAAAAATGTTGCACCAGCTGCCGAAGCCAAATCAATCTTTAAGGGTTTAAGGACTGAGGAAGCTGACTGTGCTATGGTCTGGATCAGAAGACAACTGAGAGAAACCTTCTGTCTTTGGTGGGAAAAAATGATAGATATTGGAAAAGCACATATTATTCTGTATTTGGAAAATTTGCACGTTTGGGACCCTGACTTGAAAGTTTTAGAATTGCAGCTCAACTCAACTCAACTCATCCAGGTCAGAGCACAAAGGAAATTTTGGATTTTGCTGTAATATTTTCATATTTAATATCACTTCCTGTTTAGAGAGATGATTTCCTGCCAGTGGAACTGGCCGATCAGCAGAAATTAATCTAAAGATAGATCAGGTCTTGCGTCTTTTCCTCATTTGCACCCACATGTGACATGTGACATAAAATCTGATTGAGTGTAGCTGTAAAAACCGAGTCGATAGCTCGACTCAAACACATTTTTCTGGCTCCTAACGAGAGCATGAAGAGACATGAAAGGGTTGTCCACCCACAGCCTAAAATGGGTTTAGGAATTCAATGGGCTTCTGGGGAACTTCCACCCAGCAGGACAGAGATTCACAACGCTGAATAACTGCAGCAGCTTTGAAGCTCAAAGTCAGATTACATATTCTCTCTCAACCTCTGTCTCTCTCTCTCTCTCTCTCACTCACACACACACACACACACATTCATACTGAATGATGAGAGAGCAGTCAGTGGATCGTTGATCTTGTTCAATACTTGAATCGTTCATATCTTGGGATCAGCCAGTGCAGTGCAGCCACTGCTTAATGTTTTACATTAACATAATTTGCTAAATTGGAAAAGGGAAATGAAATGTTCTGCCTTAGTCACTGTCTGTAAAATATAGTAGACGTATCACTGTATTAACTGCAATGGTAATTTAATAAAAAAACATAGTTTTGAATTGGATTTAAAATGCTTGATATGATTCAAGTCCAAGTCCTAAAATACACACCAGCACAGGGTCATTCTCACAAGCTAAATGGTTCAAATATCAGAGCCAACGTATATCATTTAAATTACAGACACAATATGAACCAAAGTTTCACTGGGAGATTTCAAATATTAAAACT
>NW_019449702.1:0-1295 GCF_002814215.2 Seriola lalandi dorsalis | reverse complement strand
TAGTATGAAACATCATAGTGTGGTTAAAGCATGAGAAGTAATATGATAGTAAGGCACAAAAAGTCATTTTATAATGAGGCATTAAAAAGTCGGTACAAATAGTATAATTATAATAAGGCATGAAAAGGTCATAGTATATTAAGGCATGAAATGTTAAAGTATATTATGGCATAACAAGTCATAAAAACGTCACAGTATACCAAGGCATGAGATGTCATAGTATATTAAGGCTTAAAAGAGTGAAAAAAACAACATAGTATAGTATGGGAAAAAAATTTAAAAATGGCATAGTGCTTTGAGGCGTAAAAATATCAGAAAACGTCATAATACGGTAATGTATACAGATGTCATTGTATATTAAAGCCTAAAAAGTGAAGAAAATGACATAGTATAGTATGGCAAAAAAAGTGAAAAAATTAAAAATTGCATAGTATTTTAAGGCATAAAAACTTTTAAAAAACGTCATAATATGGTAGGTTATACACATGTTATAGAATATTATTGCCTATAAAGTGAGAAAAACAACACATTATAGTAAGGCAAAAAAAAGAGAGAGAACAACATAGTATAGTATGGCAAAAAAACTTTAAAAATGGTATGTATATTAAGGCATAAAAATATAAAAAAATGTCATAATATAGTAATGTATACAGATGTCATTGTATATTAATGTATAGTATAAAAAATGGCATGGTATATTAAGTAATAAAAACATAAAAAAACATAAATATATGGTCAGGTATACACATATCACAATATATTATTGCCTATATGTGAAAAAAATAACCCATTATAGAATGTCAAAAGAAGTGAAGTGTTTTAAGCCATAAAAATATCAGAAAACATTATAAAGTAGTAATTTATACAGATGTCATAGTATATTAATGCCTATAAAGTGAGAAAAATGACACATTATAGTATGGCAAAAAAAAGTGATAAAATGGCATAGTGTTTTAAAGCATAAAAATATCAGAAAACGTTATAATATAGTTATGTATACAGATGTCATAGTAAATTAATGCTTATAAAGTGAGAAAAATGACATAGCATGGCAAAAAAAGTGAAAAAAACGACATAGTATAGTATGGGAAAAAAAGTGAAAAAAAGGCATAGTGTTTTAAGGTATAAAAATATCAGAAAAAGTCATAATATACTAATGTATACAGATGTCAAAGTATATTAATGCCTATAAAGTGAGAAAAATGACATGGTATAGTATAGCAAAAAAATGAAAAAATGGCATAGTGTTTTAAGGCATAAAAATATCAGAAAACGTTATAATATAGTAATGTATA
>NW_019449701.1:0-860 GCF_002814215.2 Seriola lalandi dorsalis | reverse complement strand
GGCAGCACCCCAACATCATCACCCTCAAGGACGTGAGTCACACGCTCAGTAACACCGTGAATCTGACGGTTACGCAAAGACACAGACACTCGCATCTTATTGTGAAAATCTAGCTGTGTATCCTGTGTGTGATTCAGTCGGAGGTCACCGGTGAATTTGTCCGTCTGCCCACTGGACGCAGAAAATAACAACCGTGATTCTCCTGCTGGTGACGTCACTGTTTCACTGTTTCTGTGACTCACTTTTAATGAGAGTTAAAAATATCACGTTGCTGCCGAGTGAGAATCTGATCCAGCAACAAAAGACCAGTTTATCTCACTCATACAGTTCGTCTGTGTTTTACTTCCTCTGTAGCTGCTGGGAATTTATCTTAAGTATTTATTATCAGCTGGGTTTCCAAACCTCATGTCTGTTGCAGAGTGTTGAAGCGTCAGTGTTGAAAGTCTCTCAAATGTTTTAGGAAAGTTTTTTGTAGTTTTTTATTTGTCCCTGGTTCAGAATCTAACAATTACTTTTATTATCCACTGATGTGTTGATGAACTGATTCATCTTTAGGTCAATAAAATATCAGGAAATCAACGTTTTTTGACTTAAAACCAGCAAAGTTCTTTATTTTGCTCTGATGCTGATGCTGAGTCGATCAATTATCTGTTAATCTGTCGATTAGTTTATTGATTAATCCATCTGTCTTTCAGTCTATAAGATGTGGAAATCGTCAGATCAAGTTTACAATCATAGAAAACTAAGAAAACTGACAAAGATTCATATTGAGAAGCTTTTGATGTGTTTGCTTTAAAGATGGTGATTAAAAATGATTAATCAATTATTAAAATAACTCCCAGTGATAATGAACTAATGCT
>NW_019449700.1:0-884 GCF_002814215.2 Seriola lalandi dorsalis | reverse complement strand
TTTTATTTTATTTTCTGTTCACACTCTCACGGCCCTTGCTTAAGATCTGGTTTAGATCCTGGTTCTGGTTTAATTAAAAAGTCCACAATGACTTGAGAAACAACACGATCATGTATGGTGAATTTATATAGCTCTTTTCTAGTCTTATCGATCACTCAAAACACACCAAACGGCAAGCCACATTCACCCGTTCACTCACACATTCATACTGTGCTTTTTCTACCTTGGGGGTTCAGTATCTTGCCCAAGGACACGTCGACATGCGAACAGGAGGAGCCAGGAATTGAACCACCGACCTTCGAAGTAGTCGACGACCTGTTCTACCTCTTGAGGCACAGCCACCCAAAATCATCTTTCCCTTACATTACCTCAATTGCCGTTGTTGCCATAACCTAACCACAATGAGGGGTGAGTGGCATGTAGCACTTCATTCAAACAAACACATAATTTGAAGATAATCCAGGCAGTGATTACATTTGCTACCACAGCATGATTGGGAAAACAGTTCAGTTCTATACAAAGGGAATTTGACTGATGACATTGAAGTTAGGTTCTGCATTGTTTTCATGGTGAGCGGCACATTGGTATGGTGGTTAGCAGCGTTGCCTCACAGCAAGAAGGTTCTGGGTTTGAATCCCAGGCCTGGGGCCTTTCTGTGCGGAGGTTTCCGTGTTCTCCCTGTGCCTGCGTACGTTCTCTCCGGGTGCTCCGGCTTCCTCCCACCAAAAACATATACTTAGGTTAACCGGCGAGTCTAACGTGCCCATAGGTGAATGAGAGTGTGATTGCTTGTTTGTCTCTATACGTCAGCCCTGTGATAGACTGGCGACCTGTCCAGGGTGTACCCCGCCCTCACCCACTGTCAGCTGGGATTGCCTCTCTCC
>NW_019449699.1:0-860 GCF_002814215.2 Seriola lalandi dorsalis | reverse complement strand
ACCAGGGGGTCTGTGTCCTCCCCCACCTCCTCCCCCTCCACCAGGCGCTCCCCCTCCTCCTCCTCTTCCCTCGTCCTCGGCAGCGGCGGCGGCATTCTCTCAGAAGAAGAAGAAGACGGTGAAGTTGTTCTGGAAGGAGCTGAAGCAGGCGGACCGACCTCAGAAGTGTCGCTTCGGTCGGGGGACAGTGTGGGCGTCTCTGGACAAGGTTGCCGTGGATACCGCCCGACTGGAACACCTGTTTGAGTCAAAAGCCAAGGAACTCCCTGTCGCCAAGGTAACCACATCTGTCTGTCATCCCTACAGAACAGTAGTCATTAAGATGTGAAGGGTTCATCCTCTGGAGAGCAGGAAGTAGATCAGGAGAGCTCAGGTGATCTCAGCAGATACACACCTGAGCTTTCATCCTCATCTTCATCATCTTCATCACAGTGAAGCTCAGGTCATAATAATAACTAAATAAAACAATGAACTTTATCAAACAAGAACACAAGACACAGAGAAGGAAGGAAGAGTTTTCTTTTGTAATCCTTGTTTCTGCCACAAGAGGGGGAAGATTCCCTCTGAACACCAGGGTGACGTCAGCTCTGCTCCTTCAGGTGCTCAGACATGTTTTAATCAGGGAAGGTTTCACCCTCTTCTCTTTATTTGCATCCATCAGCCGTCACCGTCCTCCTGGGCTCCACTCAAGTAAACAATCATGTTTAAGATCAAAGACACAAAAGCTGAAAGAAAATAACGACAAATACAATCAACAGTAAAAATACTAATAACAATAACAAGAGTGACGAGTAAAATCAACAACATCTACAGTGAAGAAGAATAAAATGAGGTTTCAAGAAAAAAACAACCAACGTTCC
>NW_019449698.1:0-885 GCF_002814215.2 Seriola lalandi dorsalis | reverse complement strand
GCACCTTTTATAAATTGCCCTGCACTGTAAAATACAGCTGTGTGCCCTCATCCACACTCTGATGCTGACTTCATTGTCACCAAAATGGATCCCTAAATATTCTTTGCTTTGCTCGTAGGGAAAAGCCCTTATCTGCTGTTCACCAATCGGCATGAGATCCGACGCATCGACCTGGTGAAGAGGGACTACAGCCAGGTGGTGTCCACGCAGAAGAACGCAGTAGCTCTGGACCTGGATGTGGCCAACAACCGTGTCTTCTGGTGCGATCGCTTTCATCGCAAAATCTACAGGTAAACGAAGAACGGGAACCGGAGTTCCAGTTACTTACCTGATGTGGTAGATCAGAAACTTGATGTTGATTTGATTTTATATGTTTGAATTTGGATTTTAGGATAGAGTTGTTCCGATACCAGTACTAGTATCAGGAAGTAGTGCTGTGCAGCCACTGGCAACTACTGTTTTAGAGCAGTGAAGAAGAATTGATTTCCAGTAAATAGTGTAAAACTCTCAGCTGTTTGGCAAAATGTTGCACTGCAAAGTCCCACCAGTAATAATGTCAAGGGGTGGCACTAGTGTTAGAACAACTAAAGTAAGAATTTTTATTGTTATCCAGATTATGATTAAATAATAAAAGAAAGATTCTTTGGAATTCATGTATCTAATCGTGTTTTACAAAGGGTGTAATATGAGCCATGCATTGTTTACATTCATGTTCACCCACTAGCAGTCCTCCTCTTCCCTGCCTTTGTTGGTACGTTGCTTCATTTAAACCACATCCAGCAGCAAACTTGACCTTAGATTAAAAGTCTAAACTTAAGTTTGAAACTGAGGCTAGAAAGTCTAGAAAGGGAAGCTTCACTTTATGCCTTATTTTTATAAAAGTTT
>NW_019449697.1:0-881 GCF_002814215.2 Seriola lalandi dorsalis | reverse complement strand
GCAGACATCTTGACGGACATCCTGCTACTAGGACTGCTAGGACCAGATCAGAACCAGGATTCAATACACCCTGACTTGGACCATGCACTGATGAGGTGGACTGTACGGTCTAGGAACTATCTGCCTATACTTTGTCCTCAGCTATGCCATCTTTTCTTTACTTTCTTTTCTTTCTTTCTTTATTTTTCTTTCTTTCTTTACTTTCTTTCCTTTCCTTTCTTTTCTTTTGTTTCCTTCTCTTTACTTTCTTTATTTTCTTTTATTTCTTTTCTTTGTTGTTTTCTTTACTTTCTTTTCTTCCTCTAATTTTTTATTTTCTTTCTTTACTTTCATTCTTTTCTTTCTTTTCCTTCTTTCATTTCGTTCTCTTCTTTTTTCTTTTCTTTTCTTTCTATTATTTTCTTTCCTTTCTTTTCCATTGTTTCTTTCCTTTCTTTCTTTTCTGTCTTTTCATTCTTTTCTTTCTCTTCTTTTCTTTTCTTTACTGCTTGTCTTGTCTTTCCCCTGTGATACAGGTGAGTGTGATACAGGCGATGTGTGCCATACAGGTGAATATTATACAGGTGAGTGTCATACAGGTGACTGTCATACAGGTGAGTGTCATACAGGTAAATATCATACAGGTGAGTGTCATACAGGTGTTGTGTGTCACACAGGTGACTGTCATACAGCTGATGGTGATGTGTGTCATACAGGTGAGTGTCACGCAGGTGAGTGTTTTACAGCTGATGTGTGTCATACAGCTGATGTGTGTGCTCACAACAAGATCTCATTAAATCACTTCAGTGTTTTTATTTTGGTGTTCCACATTGATTTGACTGACAACCAGACCTTTTTACATTATAATAATTTAACTCTTAAATCACTGAATAGTGAGCAAA
>NW_019449696.1:0-948 GCF_002814215.2 Seriola lalandi dorsalis | reverse complement strand
CCGCTGGATGTGTCAGTGAACGCAGCGTCCAGCTGATGGGAACATCATCAGTGCTGCAGGTGTCATAAACCAAAGTACTGGACAAACTGAAGTGGGCCTGACGATGATGATGACTGTTAATATCACAGTCTTCCTCTTGGGTCGTAGCAGCTGGTGGAGTCATATAGGGCGCAGGTGAGACAGGTGTAGGCGGAGCCTGTAGCAGCCCTGAGGACTTTCCATCACCTGAAGTATTCTAAAATCTACCATTGTTTACACACACACATTTCTTCTTCTTCTTCTTCTTCTTCTTCTTCTTCTTCCCTGTTTTGTTGCTGCAGGTCTGCCAGGTGTCGATCAGTGGAATAGTTTGACCCCATGTGGGTTCAGGTACGACCGTGTACGGCGTGTGGCCGTCGCTCTGACGTAGGTCACGTAGATTAAACAGACAGCAGGTTTGTTTTGAATGCTGTTTAGCATGCTGTAGCGCTAGTTAGCATGCAGGTCCTTCCTGTTTCAACAGTGTCAGACGCCTTTCGTCCTCGCAGCCAAGTCTCTGTAAGCAAAGAGACACGTGGTAAAGGGCGGGGAACAAAAGTTTGATGGGAACTAAAGTTTACACGGTTGTGTTCTCTGGTGTTTTCCAGAGCGGAGCACTTCTACATTCTGATTGGTCGCCGCCGAATCACGTCATAGCTCATTATCATAAAGTTGCACGCCGTCAAGAGACGCTGGTGGACGACTTCCTGTCACTTTTACCTTCTCGCCGCTCTCGGTCTGAACGCACAGTAAGTGAGAGGTTTCAGGGGGTTCATAGTTGTCATGGTAACATGTCGGGGGGGCATCGGGGTCCTGACAGTGCAACTCTGCAAATTTACTCAGAAAGACTTGGTGTCATGGGAGCTGACTACGCCCTGGCTGCTGCTTCACAAGCGTCTTTGAGTCTCTGACACAGAGGAAGTTTGTGAA
>NW_019449695.1:0-1014 GCF_002814215.2 Seriola lalandi dorsalis | reverse complement strand
CCATCTTGGCAGTGGCTGTCTCTACCTAACTCTAAATGTAATCTAATCCAAAAATAGACAAAGAGGTGGGCTGTGCATGGAGCCGACACTTCAGCGCATGCTAATTTGTGGCAAGCATATGCTCATCCACCTGTCATTCAAAGCAGCCACGCCCTCAGTTATGCAGAACTTTAAGCCTTAATAAAATGTAAACAGCTTTTTTTTTACCAGGCTGTAAACATTTCAGCTGTAAAGGTGGACATTTTTACATGGGAGTCTATGGGGATTGGCTCACTCTTGGAGCCAGACTTTAGTGGTCGGTAGAGGAACTGCAGTTTTTGGCACTTCCATGTTTGCTTCATTTTGAGCCACTGGAGCTTGACCCATACTGGGGACTAAAAGTCAGGCTACCTCTGCCTCAGCTGCCTCTAGCTGTTCTTCAACCAACAATCAACCACAATTTCTCAATGTACACTAAACTTTAAGGTTTGGCTAATGAAAAACTGCGTTCATGGTTAAAGTATAATTGTAAAATTGTGGTTGCGGTCAAAAGCTGACCGTTTTTGCGAGACAGGATGTGAACAGCAATCTTCAGTCTCAAAGTTAATACTATAAGAAATCAACCACGACCTCGTCTCTGACACCGTGACTACACAGAAGGCGTAGTGCGAGAAGTATGCTTGCAGAGCAGTAGGTGTGATGTGCATCTACACAGGGTGTGTTACTATCTGATTTTTAAAATGCAGGAAAATAGACTTGGAGTGTAAAAATATGCTTTTTGTTTGTGCTTACAAGTGTGTAGCTTAAGGAAAATGTGAGCCATTATGATGCCTGTTTGGACAGATTGAAATGTGCAGGAGACAGATGACCAGAAAACATGGCTGAACATCTGTGCAGACACACCCTGATAGGTTTTTTTTACTGTAGTGAAACACCTTCTTCCACCTTTGCTCCCAAGACAAAACAATTACATCACAAGAGATCACGTCTCATTAAAACAGTGTTTGAAATGTCAGCGTTATTCAAGTTGCACAT
>NW_019449694.1:0-973 GCF_002814215.2 Seriola lalandi dorsalis | reverse complement strand
TTTTATGCCTTATTATATTATGACATTTTTTGATATTTTTATGCCTTTCTGTACTATGACATTTTTATGCCTTACTATACTATGACGTTTCTATGCCTTACTATACTATAATATTTTTTGATATTTTTATGCCGTACTATACTATGACATTTTTTGATATTTTTATGCCTTTCTGTACTATGAAATTTTTATGCCTTACTATACTATGACGTTTTTATGCCTTACTATACTATGATATTTTTTTGATATTTTTATGCCTTACTGTACTATGATTTTTTAAAAATATTTTTATCCCTTACTGTACGATGACTTCTTTTAACGTTTTTATGCCTTATTATACTATGACATTTTTTTATATTTTTATCCCTTACTATACTATGGCATTTTTATGCCTTACTATACTATGACATTTTTTGATATTTTTATGGCTTACTATTCTATGACGTTTTTATGACATTTTATGCCTTACTATACTATGACATGACAATGTCATTGTATAATAAGGCATACAAATGTCATAGTATAGTAAGGCATAAAAATGTCATTGTATAGTAAGGCATAAAAATGTCATAGTATAATAAGGCATCAAATATCATAAAACATCATAGTATAATAAGGCATAAAAATGTCATAGTATAATAAGGCATAAAATGTCATAAAAATGTCATATTATAATAAGGCATACAAATGTCATAGTATAGTAAGGCATAAAGATGTCATATTATAATAAGGCATACAAATGTCATAGTATAGTAAGGCATAAAATGTCATAAAAAGTCATAGTATAATAAGGCATAAAATGTCATAGAAATGTCATAGTATAATAAGGCATAAAAATGTCATAGTATAGTAAGGCATAAAAATGTCATAGTATAGTAAGGCATCAAATGTCATAAAACATCATAGTATAATAAGGCATAAAATGTCATAAAAATGTCATAGTATAATAAGGCATAAAAATGTCATAGTATAA
>NW_019449692.1:0-882 GCF_002814215.2 Seriola lalandi dorsalis | reverse complement strand
AAGTAAGATAATGACAAGTCCATCTTAGTGTATCATTCATTTGTGCATCTTTTAATCCAGGGCTACATTGATGGGCTTGGAGATGGTAAAACTCCTTCAGAGGGAACTAAGATGAGGGCGTTTGTGGAAAGCATGCTTCAGGATGTGCGTTCATCCTACAGGGTCAGGGAGGAACAGCTCGCCTCTGCTGCTCGCTCCTTTAAGAAGAGACTACAGAAGATCACCAAGAGCCATCATGCCCTCCTTATTGCATACAGGTAACACTAATGTTAATTGTCAATGATTACATTTATTCACCATCTGCATAAATATGATCCTAAAACTTAATACTTGGTAAACTGAGGCAAGATGATTAAATTTCCAAACATCAGAAGTGTCATAATGTTAGTGATGATGTAATAATAATGATAATGTAATATGTAGATAATACAATGTAGTTAGTAGGTAACAGAAAAGATTTTAAGAGTCAATAACTGCAACTCTAGTGTTCAACTTTTGATGAAACGTGTTACCTTTACCAGCACTGCTATCATATTAACAATGACTCCATCTATAAAGCATGACTCCGCCATTACTGTATATTTATGTTTTTGTCAACAAATCCCATGAAAAGACAAAAAATAACTATGCAGTAATGGATCTACCAAGCCAAGTAAATAGCTTTTTTTTTTGCTGGGGACTATTTTCTACTGCTATTTAGCTACAATTTGGTACTCATGTACATCACAATGAATTAGCATGTCACCAGTGCTGATTGATGTATTTTCTATGATATTTTTTGGATAATAACATATATTTGTTACATAGGCAACAAGGATAGAATAGAATACAACCACACTCATACATCTATATATAATGATATTAGGGTTCAGAGGGAGCAGA
>NW_019449691.1:0-924 GCF_002814215.2 Seriola lalandi dorsalis | reverse complement strand
TCAGAAAATAAATTCCTTTAAAAAAGAATAAGCAGGTTTATCATTTTGAGATCACCCACAGTTTAGGGATAGGAGGCAATCTTGTCATTATTGGAAAACTTTGGGGAATGATCTTAATGATATTTTGATGAATAAGGCGCAGGGAATCAGACTCCCTTACAGGCCACCCTCACACAAACCAATCAGACCCCTAATGTTGCAGGCTAACCCTGTTTGTTGATGTAACAGGTATCAGTAATACATTAGGCAAAAATACAATTCAATTATAAATATTTAAAGTATTATCTCTTTTTTTAAAACCATTTTAGCAATTGCATGTTATTGCATGAGGAAGTGGGGGCTTCATCTGTACTATATTGTTATGGCAGAAACCCCATAAGCTATGATTATATATGTCAATAATGAAGGGCACAAGTCTTCCAGTACACTCTCTCTGAGCCGTTTGTGATCTTCAAATAAGACAACTTGGATGCTGTTATCCAGGCACTGATGAAGTAATGCCAGGTGACACCTTTGCTGTTGATCTGCACTTTCATTTTCTTTCATTTGATGGATATATAAATGAATATATTTGAACATTAGAACCTTAATGAAGTTATAGGAGTCATTATAGGACTATTGTATTACATTGCATTTCTTTGTAGGTGGACATAATAAACTGGATATTGTGTCGTTCTGCTAACAGGCTCCTGGGTTGCAGGCTAGCTCTCTCCATGTGCGGTTTGCATGTTCTCTGTGTCTCTGTGTTTCCTCTAGGTGCTCAGATTTCCTCCAACAGTCTACCAACTACAACCAGTTGTTTAAAGAATTTACCGAATCTCTGCACAATAAAATTACAGAATGTGCAAAGTTTTTTTTTTTAATGTATGTCTTCATTAGTGAGGCAAAGTATTATCCAGCTTCCTGCTAATGGCCTTCTATCTG
>NW_019449690.1:0-881 GCF_002814215.2 Seriola lalandi dorsalis | reverse complement strand
AACTCGGATAAAAGACATGTTGTGGACTCATGATTGGATCTTGTTTGGGGATTGTCAACATCACTCACATGTTTCTAAAAAGTTTATTGGGGACATCATTGGTATTTCACCTGAATGGGCTCTGTCCCTTCCCAGGTGTGGTTGTTATTCATGGATGGTTTATTGCTTGGTGTTTGTCAGAATCTTGACTTTTCAACAAACGTGAGTGTTCTTCTATATTGTCTGTTCAAATGTTCAAATCATATGTTTTAGTTGTAGAGCCCCTCGTTTCGTCTGGATCTCTCTGGATGCATCATGTTCCAGCTGGATTGCGGTTTGTCTGCTGTCTGCTCTTCGAGCAGATACAGTCTGAATGTTGTCTCAGTTGTTTTGTCAGCATGTTTCTGACTTAGAGCAGATTGAAAAGACATTAAAAGCTCATTTACTGTGTGAACAGTGAGGTAAGACTTGATTCCTGTGTGCAGCATGTTGTCTCATTTTGTGTTCTCTGAATATTAGCAGAAAGAAAACTGACTTCACAGACGTCAAAGAAGAAGGGAAACAAAGGCAGAAACTTATTTTTCTCTATATATGTAAAGACAAAGTCATGAAATGTTTCATTAAAGCACATCCACCTGAACAAAGACCCCCTCCCCCAGTACATTTAACTCAGCCATTCACTCAACAGTTCACCCAAGCATCAACCTCTGGGGCTGAAAAATGAAGCCAACACTGAAGCTGCAGTTCCTCTAATGACCACTAGAGTCTGGCTCCAACAGTGAGTCAGTCTCCATAGACTCCCATGTTAAAATGTCCAACTTTACAGCAGAAAATAAACATGTTTACAGCCTGGTACAAAAACTGTTTTGGTCTCTAGAGCTAATTTCCTCCTTCATGACACC
>NW_019449689.1:0-804 GCF_002814215.2 Seriola lalandi dorsalis | reverse complement strand
ATTTATGTTTAAAAGTGACCTTTTGTATGTTCCTTTGATGTTTTCAGTTTAAGCAATTAACGGGTGTATTTGGTTGTTTTTGTATTTTTTGTGTGTAGTTTTCACGGTGTCTGATGACAGAGATGCTTGAGAGAGAATAAAACATCATGAAGGACATCTGTATGATGCGTGGCCATATTTCTTGAACCGGTGCAGCTACACTACCCCTATTATTAACACATTCAAACATTCATTCAAACAATACATCCATGACGGAGAACAAACAAACACCTGTAACAGCCGGTTGAGCAGGACGGGGAGGGGAAGAAACCGAGCAAAGGAGAACTTCACTTTTAAATACACTGCCCTCATGCGTTGATTGGGCAGTGTTGGCGCCATTTCAGATTTAAATGAAAAATCATGATGGCGTCAGTGAAACACCCCTGGTAAAATACTTGGATCGCCTGCTCTTCATCACGCCGGTCTCCAGGAACCCTGGTCCTTTTACATGTGTGTGACACGCGTGATGCACGCGCGCGCACAGACACACACACACAGACACACACACACGGGGGCTAGCAGAACAAACCTATAACAGTTATGTATTTTGTTCATTTTTAGACAGTTTGTTTATTTAGCTTAGCTCTGCTTAAATTGACCGCTGCAGCCAGCACGTTGGATCAAAAAGCGAAACCTTTTTCTTTTTTTAAACGAGCTGTCTTCGGCTCTGTTTCCGGTTGTCGACTGCCCCGATCAATTTTCATTGTACAAGTTGGATAATGGAACAAACTGACGCTTTGGTGCGCTGAATTGAATTGCACGTCT
>NW_019449688.1:0-1124 GCF_002814215.2 Seriola lalandi dorsalis | reverse complement strand
GGACTCGTAGTTGCCTGCAGTTTGACGGTTGTTGATCTTTGTGTGTGTCTTCTCTCCCTCAGGCCTGACGATCAGGAGACCTTCCTCTCTTTGTCTACCAGGATGTCAGAGCACCAGAAACAGCTGGCTGACCTGCCAGACACAATCAAGGTACGACACAACACACACACAGTATGAGATCGCATGACCCAAACAGAAAAAAAGAGTCTACAGCCACATTAGCGGCTCCATGAGGCTGCACGGCACGGAGCTAAAATGCTAACAATGACAACAACAAGCAGATATGTTAACTGTATGTATTCACCATCTTAGTTTAGCATGTTAGCATGCTACCATTTGCTAATTAGCACTAAACAAAAAGTAGAGCTGAGACTGATGGGAATGAAATAATATTTTTTTTAATCTTATTCAATATTTGGTGATAAATGAAATGCTCTGGACAAATTAAACTCTGACCTGATGATGGCACCGGATGAAAAGTTAAAGGGATCACTGAGGTTATCACAGTTCATCCTGAGAGGAATCATGTCACTGAAAACTAAAAGCATCAACCTGCTGGTGGCGCTGGAGGAAATGTCAGTGGGGTTCGTCCTGGGGAGATTATGAATAATTTATCCAGGTGTTCACCTTCTTGTATGAACTCCTAAAGGATTAAAGTTGAATTTGATGTGGTCAGACTTTAAGAAGTCGCACACCCACATCTCATCATCTCCGTCTTTTGTCTGTTTTCTCTCTCAGATGTATCCTCATCCAGATGTTGTCGAGTGCTGCCTCGTTCTCCTTCACTTCACCAAGTCTTCACCGTCTGTCTCCGAGTCCCTGCAGCAGGAGGCCAAAGACCTGCTCCGTAAATACGCATCAGTGCCGCCGGTCCTGAAAGCCGCCCAGCGATTCCTCACCTGAGCCTCTCACTGCGAGACTAAAAGAAGCACTTCCACTGTACAGCTGTTTGTTGAATTAAAAAAAATCTTTAATAACAAGATGATGAAACATCCTGAGTCAGTTTGATTCTACATCCAGATGTGCGTGAGAGAGGCCGAGTTGTGCGGCCTGAAGCTGGAACAGGAGCAGCAGGTCACAGCTGAGTGATGTCATTTGATTCAACGAAGGACTCCAGCTTGTTT
>NW_019449687.1:0-900 GCF_002814215.2 Seriola lalandi dorsalis | reverse complement strand
GCAATTCTGCAGACTTTGCCTGAGGAGTAAAGTTCATAGTGTTGTGGCGTTAAACACGGGGTTACCATGGTTATCAGGTGACGCCCGGAAGCGTAAACGATGGCTATAAAACAGCAAGAAATAATAAGATAGAAGATGACCGGTTAACAAAGAAGCATGAAAGGAATAAACCTTAATGTTAGCATTACAAGAAAAAAAGACAGTATATGACAGTTTAACACAGAGATCACAGTGATTCAGAGCCAGAACTGTGGAGTTATTCGTCCTGATGAATTCAAAATATCCAAATTGGATCAGATCTGATCTTATATTATTTTTTGTTTACAAACAGGGAGCTAGAGGAGGGAAAATGTATAATCAAAAGTCCCAAACCGACAACTGGATGCGAATGTTTTGGCATAATCAAAGTAAGGTAATATAAGTAGGCTACTATCCCGTCCCTCTTTATACCATTTTGAGCCCTTGCAGCCTCCGGCTCTCAATCACTCACCAGGTGATGTCAATTAAGTCTATGAGGGTTTGGGATTGGGCCATTCTCACCATCCTCACTCCTCAATCGATCCAACCAACAAAGGTAACGATCACGAGCCAATCAGAGGCAGAGTAGGGCGGGTCACGTGAACTACTACGGTAGGATTCCGAAATGCGCGTGCTGCTGCTGTAGAGCACAATGTAAACATTAAATCACAATGGCGCAACAACGCATTGTTTTTTCGACAGCACCCAGAGGACTATCAACCCGAGCACCGCCACCACTAAGGGGCCTGCTGCTACCAGGAGTCAGGCTAGGACTCACTTGGCGGCATTTGAGGAGCCAAACAACTTCCGAAAGAAACTTCCGGCCGCGCATTTACACCAACCTGGTTTGCTAAGTGGCTTCATGACGTGGCGGAGAGTGAT
>NW_019449686.1:0-996 GCF_002814215.2 Seriola lalandi dorsalis | reverse complement strand
TTTTGATGTTTTTATTCTTTATTACACTATGACATTATATGACTTACAATGCTATGACATTTTTGACGGTTTGATGCCTTATCATAATATACATTTTTTTATTTTTTTATGCATTATTATACTATGACGTTATATCAGTTACTATGCTATGAAATTTTTAAACACTTTTAATACCTTAATAAACTATGAAGTTATATACCTAATTATACTATGACGTTTTCTTGACGTTTTTTTTGTGCAAGATTGTACCGTGACATTTTTTGATGTATTTATGCCTTATTGTACTTTGAGGTTTTATGTCTTACTGCACTGACAGTTTTTGACGTTTTAATGCCTTACTAATACTATAACGTTATATGCCTTACTATACTATGTCCTTTTCCTGCCTTCCTATACTATGTCAATTTTATGCGTTACTATACTATGTCTTGTTTGTGACTTTTTATGCCTAACTATACTATGTCGTTTTGATGACTTACAATACTATGACGTCTTTATGTTTTATGCCTTACTATACTATGTCCTTTTTATGACTTTTTGAGCCTTGCTGTATACTTTGTCGTTTTTATGACTTTTTATGCCTTATAATACTATAACATTTTTATGACTTTTGATGAGTTACTATAATTTTTTATTTTTATGACTTCTTATGCCTTACTATAGTTTGTCAGTCTTATGCTTTACAAACTATGACATTTTTATGACTTTTGATACCTTACTATATAATGTCTTTTTTTAAACTTTTTATGCCTTACCAACTATGTCATTTTTATGACTTTTTATGCCTTACTATATACTGTAGTTTTTATGACTTTTAATGCCTTACTATACTATGTCATTTTTATACCTTACAATACTATGACGTTTTTATTACTTTTTATGCCTTACTATACAATGTCGTTTTTATGACTTTTTATGCCGTACAATACTATGATGTTTTAATGACTTTGTATGCCTTACTGTACTATATTGTTTTTATGCTGTACAATATTATGT
>NW_019449685.1:0-962 GCF_002814215.2 Seriola lalandi dorsalis | reverse complement strand
ACAACACCAGAGAGGTGTGGAAGAGGATGAGGACCATCACTGGCTATAAAGAGAAGAACAGCCAGGCAACATCGGGTGATGTGGACAAGGCCAATGACTTCAGTGAGTTCAACCTGTTCTACAAGAGGTTTGACACAGCTTCACCTGTTCTCTCTCCCACTGCTTCAGCTGCAGCTTCTCCTACGGCATCTCCTCCACAACCTGACACTGCAGCTGCAACTCCCTCCACACTGGGGTCAAGTCTCCTGACAGGCTGTTAAAGGACAGTGCAGCCCAGCTGGCTGAGCCTCTCCAGAGGATATTTAACTTAAGCCTTCAAACTCGGAGGGTCCCAGTCCTGTGGAAACATCATGTCTTGTTCCGGTACCTAAAGTAGGACAACTGGCTGAGATAAATGACTACAGACCGGTGGCCCTCACATCACACATCATGAAGACCCTGGAGCAGCTGCTTTTCCACCCTCTGAAGCCACAAGTTGAAAATGCACTAGACCCCCTACAGTTCGCCTACAAAGATCATATTGGAGTGGATGATGCCATCTTTTACATGGATGAGCCAGGTAGTTACATGAGGATTATGTTCTTTGATTTCTAAAGTGCATTTAACACCATCCAACCCCCCATTCTTAAAGGCAAGCTGGAAGGGATGGGGGTGGATCCCTGCTTCACGTCCTGGATTGTGGATTACCTGACAAAACGACCACACTTCGTCAGGCTGGGTAACTGTGTCCCAGGGACAGTGATGAGCAGCACTGGGGCTCCACAGAGGACTGTTCTGGCTCTGTTCTTGTTCACCCTGTATACGATGGACCTTAAATATAACTCTGAGTCCTGCCACATCCAGAAATACTCGGATGACAGCTATTGTGAAGTCTATCGGGAATGGGCAAGAAGAGGAGTACAGGGATCTGACGATGGCCTTCAGTGAATGGAGCGACAAGAACTGCCTCCTTCTGAACACCT
>NW_019449684.1:0-797 GCF_002814215.2 Seriola lalandi dorsalis | reverse complement strand
TGGTGGTAGCAGGTTTTCTTCCCACTGATAATCTCATGAATCATAAATTGACTGCAGAACATGGGAGAGATGCCATTCCTAGGAAAAGATATACACCATAGATACACCTTTTTGTATGAGTACACAAACACATGCTGAGCTAAATGCCATGACATGCAATGATGCACTCATGTCACCTGATGTTAAAGGTAGGTTTGTATTTCACTTGGATGTTAGCCAAATCCAATGGATATCTTCCAGAGTTACAGTCTGCTGAGCTTCAATGACAGGATGCAGCAGGAAACTGTAAATTACATAAAGTAGAATTCACACAGTGAACTCCCATATCAGTGTATTTATGTTCACATGGAGAGCTATGACACATCTCTGTCTTTGCTGGATCAATGTGAGGATGTTTTAGAACAACATTAGCACTGTGCAAAAAAAACAGCCCCCTCATTAATTTCATTGAGACCCCAACAATGGTACAGCAGCATCACGGATTCAAAGGGCTTCTGGAGATTATTTACATTATAACTCTACAATTAACCTAATGATAACTGTGTCAGCTTCATAACTTCCCAGAGTTGTAAAACCTTTGTACCTGGCCTGGCATCAGTCACAAGCCATTATTGAAGTTCACTGTAAGGACATGCAGAGTTACGGACCCACAATTGACACTTTGTGACTCTTCCCACCATCAAACTATCAAATTGATAGGAAACAGAGACAAAGGACCCTTCTCCCACAAACAGACCATGCTTTTAGCATGCCAGAGAGACACAGAACCAGACCAAAGGTCAAAGGGTCAGCTCCAG
>NW_019449682.1:0-862 GCF_002814215.2 Seriola lalandi dorsalis | reverse complement strand
CCTCCAGAAGGAGATACGGACTGCTTTCCACAAACTTGTAAGCTTTCTGATGCATAATTTGATGTGTTCACCTATAAGAACAGCTCATATTGATATGATTGTAACATGCAGGGGTGGGAAGATGCGAGCTCTTTATTATTGTTACTGGAACACCACATGCATGCAAATGACTTTTGTTGATTTTGTATGACGTGGCCTACTCTACCAGGCCTACTTCTGGGGGGGGTAATAATTACAGTTTACAGTTAATACGTTTAGGAACAAAGGGTAGTCTATTGGGTTTTTAAACAAAAAAATGTAACCACTCTTCAGAGCAAGGGTAAATAGAAGGAAGCTTAGTTTTAGGGTGTATTCAGAGGCTACTGAAGTGGTAACCTTCATTGACGTAAGGAGCGTTATAATCAGTGGTGGAAGAAGTAGTCAGATTATTTACTTAAGTAAAAGTAGCACTACAATATGAAATTCTCTAGTACAAAAGTAGCTCAAAATGTTCCTTAAGTAAAAGTACAGAAGTGTTAGCAAAAACCATTATGCAGAATGGCCTCTGCCAGTGTTATAGGGTGTTTGATCATTGTAAGCTACTGTGACGTTGTAACAATGTTTAACTGCTTCATATATATTGGATGGATTAATCAAAACGAATCATATTTATTGATTTTTTTTCATGTAAAATCTCACGTAAATTTAGTCGGGTAAAAAAGTGAGCTACAATTTTTAAGTAACATAAAATGAAAATACTCAGGTAAAGTATCTGGAAATTGCGTCCAAGTAGGTTACAATGCTCGACTAAATGTATCCCA
Organism: Seriola lalandi dorsalis; assembly: GCF_002814215.2. Classification (NCBI taxonomy): domain Eukaryota; kingdom Metazoa; phylum Chordata; class Actinopteri; order Carangiformes; family Carangidae; genus Seriola; species Seriola lalandi. Next base: position 62 of record NW_019449682.1, on the reverse strand, counting down.
TGTAGTAAAGACTCCTCCTCTGTTGTGAACACCTGCTGATCATCTCGTCTCCTGCAGCGTGC
>NW_019449681.1:0-966 GCF_002814215.2 Seriola lalandi dorsalis | reverse complement strand
CGGGATAGAATTCTTTTATCTAATTCAGAACGCATCAGTTTGTAGTACCAGCAACGACAAGGTGAGATGACACGCCGAGTCATCTATAAGAAACTGAGAGCTGCGCGTCAGAGCTGATGTTGATACAGACGTGAAAAGTAACAGATTTCACTCGCATTCTAATTAACACTTCTTAAATCAAAACTTGTCAGTGTGTTCAAGCAGACACTTCCCTGGTGCCTGCTGTGGTTGGTGTGTGTGTGTGTGTGTGTCTTGTTGACGGCCTCCATACTGTGTCTATTGAGCAGGACAGCTGTACCTCTCTCCCTCCCTCCCGCTCTCCTTCACAGCATTCATTCTATCACTCTATTCCTGCACCCCCTGCCCTATTAATACTCTGCTGGTATCTGCCTCAGAATAGTTTGTCGTCCCCGGCATGTCACTCTGTGCATATGAGAGCAACAAGTTGCATCTACTGTATATGTGTGTTTAATGTGTGAAGGTGTGTGTATGCTTATCTGTGAGTGTAAAGAGGAACACTAAGAGTGGTATACACATTAAGAGACAAGTATTTTTTACGGATAGTTTGAGTGTATTCCGTGGGAGTCTTAACTGTTTTATATTGAGTCCGAACTTGCACTCCGTCCTTGCTGCCTGTTGCACCGACTGACCTGTTGCTGCTGGAAGGACTTGAGTCTCTTCTTGAAGCGTGAGGGGAGGACAAAGTCACACCCCCTGGCTAGAAAGGCCAGCTCTCCCCTCAGGTCAGGGTCCCGGCGTAACGACGTCTCCTTGATCATCATGGTGGGGGCCGAGACTGGCAACCCCCCACCAGACACGGCCACCGGTGCGGCTATTGACACGGCGATTACAGATGGACCAGCTTGCCCAGCAGCCAAACAACCAGTGAGAGGAAATCAGCCGGGCTGAAGTAAAGAAGTCCACCTGACAGCTCAGATATCCACAAACCAAAAAAAAAAAAAAAAA
>NW_019449680.1:0-895 GCF_002814215.2 Seriola lalandi dorsalis | reverse complement strand
CAGCACTTTAAACAGGAGACCATGGGTAAAATAAATAAATGAAAAAAAAAAAGTTCTATCATTAACATGGTTTCTGAATATGAAGGCATTGGTGCAACAAAACAATTTAACCTTCAAAAAACTAAATGATTCAAGTTATGCAAAGGGGAATACTGTACTTTGTGGGTGTTGCTCCTTCACCATCAGTGACATCAACGAATTCATCTTTGCTGTGTTGAAAGAAGATGGCTAACTTCTGCAGGGCTTCATGTCTCGTCCTTAAAAGTTTAAGACAAGAAACTATTAGGACTCGTTTTACGACCATAACTATGTTTCACTCTCATCAATGGCCTACGGGGGGGTGGATGAGGACCACCTGTATAATCCAACACAGTGACCCTGAAATAAATACATCTACAAAGCTTATGACAATCAGTGTTTGTTTCAGAGGGGTACTAATTCAGGTTTCAATTAATTTTGAGGCTGCAATTTTGTTCTGTTCTCCTGGATGTTTTTTATACATATATTTTTTGTCAACCTTCCATATGTTCCAACAGGAATACAAAGACCAAAAAGGTGATGATATCACAGACTAAGCGCAGTGAGAAACAGAGTCCAATAAGTCCATCAACATCAATGATTTAAGCACTTGGAGCCATGTTGAGGATTGGGCAGTTTTCCACTAAGTTGAGTCTCTTTTTCTGCCGAAGCAGTTAAAAATGACAGGCTCAGATCATTTAGGCTACTTTTAGGACTGTTGTTTTGTCTCCCGGGGCTAAAAGTTATGGACTGCATCTTCCTCTCCTCTATTCGTACAGCGATATTCAGGGACACTGTATTTGGGTCCAGTCTGCCATTACTTAAAGAACAGGAAATGAACAGGGTGCAGAGTTAGGTAAGATCGACATGCAATGGC
>NW_019449679.1:0-939 GCF_002814215.2 Seriola lalandi dorsalis | reverse complement strand
TCTTAAAATCCCACCTTGACCACGGTTAGCAGGCCCTCATTGGTGGTGGGGTCAGTGGGGATGGAGAAGCGTCCCGTGGGATCTCCAGCGATGATGCGGTACACAGTGCTCCAGGCCGGAGTATGAGGCTGGTCTTTATCTGTCACTGTCAGGTTAGCTACGATCACATTCACCCTGTTCTCATGGACCTCCCCGAAGAACTGCCACAGAGAGAGAGAGACAAACAGCCAGGCGGAGAGTGAGAGAGTGAGACAGAGAGACAGATGGAGAGACATACAGAAAGACAGACAGACAGAGAGTGAGTGAGCCAGACAGAGAGACAATTCGAGAGACAAATAGAGTCAGACAGACAGACAGGCAGACAGACAAACAGTCAAAGAGACAGACAGACAGACGGCATCAGTATGTCAGTGTAATGAACTGAGACCAACATGGACACGATGTCCTCTGTCTCTCAGCAGCTCAGTTCTGCTGTTTCCCAAAATAAAGACCACATTTCCCATAAGCACTGCTCCTCATGTCCAACCTGCTCAGTCAAACTGAGGCATAAACACACTGGATGTTTCACTGGCTCTCTGCTCCTTCACCATCTGCCACTGCCAATAAATGCTCACAGCTTCAGTGCTGCTTCATAGCCATTAGATTCCCCCTTAGAGTGTGTGAGTGCGTATGTGTGTAGCGTGTGTGTGTGTGTGTGTGTGTGTGTGTGTGTGTGTGGACCTACTGTGTCTGTGGTGAATTCAGGGGGGTTGTCGTTGACATCCGTGATCCTGATCACAGTGGTGGCAGTGTTAGACAGGCCATACGTGGGGTTTCCCTCCATGTCAGTTGCCTGGATGATCAGGGTGTACTGGGTGACTTTCTACAGTCAGACAGAAAACAGAGAGGGTCGTCATCATCATCATCATCATCACCATCATCATCATCATCATCATTATC
>NW_019449678.1:0-892 GCF_002814215.2 Seriola lalandi dorsalis | reverse complement strand
GAGTTTACGTGGTGGCACGGGGTGGCACCAACCCCCCCGTAATCTGATTGGCCACCCTGTGTGCCCCCCCCCCGCTCTTACTAATGTCAATCATTGTGTAAGGCTGGTTGCCACCTGCCCTTGTATGATAAAAACAAAAACAAAAAAAGTAAGGGACAAAGAAAGTAACAAAGAAAGTAAAGGACTGGTGCTTTTGTTTGTGCTGCCAACTAAATGCTGTAACTTCACCACTCAGTCAGTCATGGACTTTCGTCTTCCTGTTTACAGCAGCAGCAGCAGCAGCAACAGCAGCAGCGCAGCGCAGGAATATGCACCAGAGTTGAGGTAAGAACTCTTAACGTCATATTTCTGAGCATTTTAGAATTGTCACAACAGAGTTTTGCAAACTACTGATAAAATTAATTTAGTTCTGTTTGCATGTGAAACGGTTCTTAAACAACACTTAATAGACATGTGGTTAGTTTAGTCCACCTTGTTAAACTTAATTTACTTAAGTTAGCATGGATGGACACGCTCCTCACTGTTGCACTAACGGCTCCGTTTTGCAACATGAATTAACACTACAAGTAATCTGTTGCTTTTCGTTGTGTTTGTGGACGTCTTTTCAAGGTAGACTTACAATCAAAGGAAAGGGAGATATTCAAGATTTCTTCCATAAGAGTGCTTCTAGTTTCTCCAGTCCGTGGTTAGCACCCTGCAGGAGCCTGGGCTCTATCAACTAAAGCAACCAATTCCTACCATTGGAGAATGTTTCAAACATTCTGCAATTTGAGACGGGTGGATCCTCTCTCCTGCACAGCCCATGACATCTTCCAGTTCCTCCAAGAAATGTTGGAGGTGGTCAAATCTTTCTTTGCAACTTCATGATCCTTTATTTAAAAAAAAAAAAAAA
>NW_019449677.1:0-931 GCF_002814215.2 Seriola lalandi dorsalis | reverse complement strand
CCTCATTATAGGAACCTTAACAGGCAGATAGACCAATGGAGAAATGCCAGTTTTAGTTCTTCAGATCATCCCGCGGCTCTGAAGAACTATTTGTGAATAATTGGTTGATATTGTAAATTTACATCTGAATATATTAAATAAAAGTGTTATAAAGTCAATAGTGGTGTGTATGTTATTTGTAATTAAGTTTCCAACCCCACTTTAGTTGAAAGACGATATACAGAGACTTAACTGTTTAATTTGCATTTCTTCAGTTTATTATATTTTATGAAAAATTGATCTGAATCTGAATCAGTAAATATTGTATTTAGATTGTGCTTCTACAAAATCTTATTAATAAAACTACAAACAGAAAACAGATTTTAAAAGATAAACTGAATAATTGTGTGAAAGTGTTTGATTCTGTGGAACAGCTGAACGTTATTCAGATGAAAGATAAAAATCAGTGACTCTGTGACGTCTCCTGAAAACAGCTTGTGTTTCTCTGTCAGTCACGTCTGACCTGCAGCTGCTTTTGTTTTTCTGGTTTATTTATGATCAACTCATGATTAACTTGTGATAAACGCTCTGTTCACTTCTGTTTCATAACTACTGCAGAACCACTTCCTGTGCAGGTTTACGCCATTTACACAGAAGCACGATCAATACGTAGATTCACAGCTGATCAGCTTCACTCGACCTACGGAGCAGGACACTTCTAATGCCGACTCACATTTATAAAGATGTATTTATAATGTTTTTTAATCATTATTTTACAGTTAAAGAACATAAGAGTGACTCGTTGTGACGAAGGTGTCGGATGAAACAGAAACCGAGCTGCTGCTGTTCAGTTCCTGTCTGATCTTTATCTGCAGCTCCAGGTTTGACTGTTGAACTGTGGTTTCAACTGAAGAAACTGCTGCTGAGAAACAACACACACACACACACACAC
>NW_019449676.1:0-990 GCF_002814215.2 Seriola lalandi dorsalis | reverse complement strand
ATCGTCTTCATGGCAGCGTGTCGTGTTATTTTTGTCATCATGGCAGCGTGTGTGTGCGTGTGGCGAGTGCCTCCATCAGCTCATGGCAGAGACACTGACAGAACCCATAGAGGACGAGCAGCAGCAGCGTGGAGGGAACCAGACTGACCAGGACCACGCCCAGCCACAGCTGACCAATCATCAGCAGGTAAATCCCCAGAGGCAGGGAGCTGAAGTACACCTGTACACAGACACAATGACACACCTTTCAGGACGTCAGACACGCACCTGCACAAACACACATGTGACTGACTTGCTTGACTAGTGTTGATTGGTGAAACTAGTGTAGACTGGTCTGACTCTTGTTGATTGGTCTGACTGGTGTTGACTGGTCTGAATGATCTTGTATGTACTCACCAGACACAGCACCCCGAGCAGGCAGCGGGGGAAGCTGCGGGACGTCCAGGTGTGACACTTCTGAGCCGGCAAGTTGCAGGGCAGTGAGTCCAGGCTAGGGGGACGGTACAGACCCACCACATTGAGCATGCTCAGTGAGTCTGAGGACGGAGACTCCTCAGGGAGCTCCATGATGGTGATGACCAGACAGTCTGAGGAGCGGTGGGACGTCTCCACACCTCCTCCTGCTGCTGCTGATAGAAGACGGAGATCATAACCTTAATAACTCGGCAGAACAAACTTAAAATATAAACGTTTCTTAAATAAACTTGATGAGTAAGTTTACCCGTCAGACTGGTGGGACTCAGCACCACCTCCCCCCCACCTCCTGCTCCTCCTCCTCCTCGCCGGGCTCGGTCCTGACACGACAGAACCGCCAGGATGTGTCGGTCATCCTCCATCAACCACACCTGAAGAAGCAGAAGAAGAAGAAAAGACAGTCTGACTTAAGGTCGTCACAGTCTGACATCTGGAGGTGAGGAGGGAAGAGGAGAAGTCTCATCTCCTTGTTAAAAATAGAAAAGTAAAGTTGTTTTCATTGGAAAAGTAAAGTCT
>NW_019449675.1:0-1061 GCF_002814215.2 Seriola lalandi dorsalis | reverse complement strand
AAAAAAAAAAAAAAAAAAAAGCCTGTGAAGAAAAATATACACCTCTCAACAAACATTAAGGCGCCTAATCGACCCCAAACCACCTTTGCTTCGATCCAGCGCTCTAACACACCACAGCTTCTCCTCGTTTGGCAAATCCTGAGTGTTTCTGGGAGTGTGCTCGGAGCTGGCGGTGCGCCTGTAACGCAGCACGGTGTGACTGACAGAAAATGAAACTCAGCGTGCGAGGTGGTGTGGGAAAATCCCAGGACTGAGTGTGTTGAGGTGTTAATCCCTCGAGAGCTGGACTCCTACATGCTGCTGTGTGTGTGCTGCAGCGAGGGTTGATTCATTTGGGTTTTCAGCGGAAAGGGGGGGTGTGTGTCTGTAGTGGGAGCGCACACAGTAGTGTGTTTGTGTACAGTATACAGTGAAGGTGCGTCAGTATGTTTGGACAAAGGTTTCACTTAGACTTTTCACTTGTGTGTGGAGACTGTATGAAGGCTATAATATAGATACATAGCAGATATATTTACAACTAGTGCAGATATGATTTGTTTTGATTAAACGATTAACTATTCAGAAAATAGTTCTGATCAATTTCAGTCATAGTTTTTTAAAAATGCCAAAGGCTTTGCTGTTTTCGGCTTCACAGGTGTGAATACTTGCTGACTGTCACCTCTGATGGTAACTTAATATCCTTGTGTGGGAACAATGAAGCACTTCTGCAAAGATAGGATATATTATTAAGGGACACAGGCTGTATTGAGAAAAAGGAGAGCAAGAAGGCCATTGATCACATCTGGCCAGCTGTGTCTGAAAGGTCAGAAATGATAAGAGAGAGAGATTGCCACCAACAACAGCAGAGTCATCCTCCATCTCCAGCTGCGGACTGCTGAAAGCTCATTTCTTCAACAGGAACCTCACATCACACTCGCACCTCTGAATCACATCACTCTGCGGTATTTACTCGCTATAATTCATGTCCGTCTTGAAACGCCCCGCCCCTTTCTGATCTCCATTCCCTCGCTGATCTGATTGAAGAGAGAAAAAAAAAAAACATGCTCTCCTCTCAGGGATGA
>NW_019449674.1:0-1153 GCF_002814215.2 Seriola lalandi dorsalis | reverse complement strand
AAAGCAGCGCTAGTTTCACCTCAAATGCTTTTATGTGGGAATACATGTCGCAAATGAGTTTCCCCTGGCCTTGTAGCTGCAAGTTAAAGCTATTCAGCATTTCTGTCACGTCTGTTAAAAATCTGAGGTGCCATTTCCATTCTGGGTCGATCAACTCTGGGACCGTTTTGTCTTTTGAATGAAGAAATGCGTTAATTTCGGGTAGCAGCTTGTAAAAACGCCTCAAAACTCTGCCCCGGCTCAACCATCGGACCTCTGTGTGGTTCAGCACATCTCCGTGCGCAGACAGGAATTCTTGGAACTGCCTGTGTTTACGTCCCTTTGCTCTGATGAAGTTTATGCTGACACCACAACCTTCATGACAGACTCCCACGTCAATACTTACTGAATAGGAACTGATGTTTATTATCCGATTGTGGTACAGTCAGACTCAGATTTTGTTACAGTCAGACTCAGATTGTGGTGCAGTCAGATTCAGATTGTGTTACAGTTGAATCTCAGATTGTGTTACTGTCAGACTCAGATGAAGACACCAGTGAGAGGTCCACAGATGAAGACCACCAGCGCTCGGCTCTGGAGGAACTCACGGATGTTCACTTCAAGTTTGAAGTCAGAGAGGTGTGTTTGTTTTTCTGCTCTCAGACAAGGTTGTCATGTTACTCAGAGTGGGCGGAGTTTAATGTTCACTCAAAACGTGTGTGGGACATTCAGGTGCTGTTGGAGCTGACCCGGCAGGTGGACCAGGAGAAGACCATCCTGTCCTTCAGCATCCGTCAGCTGGGCGCTGAGGGGAAGAGGCGGAGCTTTGACCTGAGCATCACCTCATACCTGCGCAAAGTCACACTGGACTACTGTGGAGGTGACGTTAAACTCATGTGTCTGTGAGCACAGGTACACAGTAACAGAATAGGTGTTCATGGGGCGGAGTTTCTCCCTTTGAGCAGTTATAGGGCGTGGCCTATTGTACTGTCTGTTGTTGAAGTGTGTTTTTAAACTGTGTTTCAGATGGTAGGAATCAACCTCTGCACCTGATCAGGTCGTCAGAGCAGCAGGGCTCCAACCTGCTGAAGGTGGAGTTAATCAAGGTGAGCACCAACAGCCTCACCTGTTCAGACACAGAAAGTGTGAGGTATCAGACTGTGTGTGTGTGTGT
>NW_019449673.1:0-863 GCF_002814215.2 Seriola lalandi dorsalis | reverse complement strand
AACTTCTGTGTTGTCCCTGTCATAAAACAATGTAACATGATAGGGGTCGCAGGGAGGAGCATAGGGATGCAGAACCTGTAACTAAGGGCGCCACTGAGTGAATAATGATGTTATGCCGCCTGCATGAGGGCCTTCAGCTGCAATAAGCCCCCAATAGATGTCAGCCCATAGAGTGGCAGGCAGCTAGCATCATATGTGAGGAAGTAGACAGAGAGGGGATGGAACAGTTCGTAGTGAAACCATTGGGGAACGTGACAATCAGCCCATGCGGGCTGCATAGCACCGAGGCTCCACACTTAATGAGTAGGTCCCTGCCCAGGGGATTCCCTGTATGTAAGGTTTTGCAAATTTAGGGTACGTTTCTCAAGATAATACCGTGATAAGGAAAATATCTTTCCAGGAAACGCTACATAAGTTTGGGTTGATGGGGCCAGGAAACATAGGGGAAATTAACATATCTGTGTTAACATTAAAGTAAAAAACGGTGGTAAATTATGTCTACATGAATAAATATGAAGCACATAATAAATGTTAATGGAAAAATAGAAAGATTAAACTGAATTCGGTTATTTTATCCGAGTTCAGCTCAAACACCCACACCACGTTTATCAAGGAGTTGTTTTTGTGTTATCAAAAAGGGGTTGAACCTCTTCAGTTTGAGTAGCTGCTATTTTATTTACGGTGCCATCACTCCCTCTCTGTCTACCAAAGCAGTGCAGGTAATGAGACGCAACCTAGAAGCCAGATAGGAAAATTACCCGAACCAACACGCCCCCGCTGTTTAACGATTCACTCGCTCGTTTGTTTCCCCCTAACTTGCGCCCTTGAGGACGTTACAACTCTCTGCCAAAACCTCTGGACAT
>NW_019449671.1:0-1160 GCF_002814215.2 Seriola lalandi dorsalis | reverse complement strand
TGTTCAATGTGAAGCTGGAGCTTATCTTATCTTGGTTTAAAGAGCAGAAACAGGGACAAACAGCCAACCTCGCTCTGTCCAAAATAACAGAAGACTGCCAACCGGCACGTCCAAAGCTCAAAAGTTAACATGTTATATCTGGTTTGTTTTACTCTGTTCAAAAACTGACCTGTAGACACAAGTTGCGGTCGAGAATGTGCTGGAACTATTTCTTGATCAAGTCAGTGATCAGTCAAGTTTTGCTATTGGTACATAGTATCTTGTATTGTAAACGCAACAACGGCTAAAGCTCTTGGAAAGACTGGTAAGTAAACAGCTGTTAATGCTAATGTTGACTCTGTAGTAACAGCAAAAACTAACAAATAGCTCCTTTAAAGGAGTTGTTGCTATTGATACATTGCCAACATTAGCATTAACAGCTGTCTACCAGTCTAGAAGAAACATTACGAGTTCATCATCGAACTTCATTCCTTTACTCACCAGGGGCTTTCTCCAAAAGCAACCTTCTTGTTTTCGTCTATTTCTATCACTTCTTTTCTTCTACTGAAGTTAGCATGCTAACCAGCTAGCCCCAGACCAGTGGGGCTGTCTCATCACTTTCTGATACCGAGTCACTGTAGCCTCCAATCTGCCCTGAAGAAGTAGCGCTGCTGAGAGGGCATATTATAACCTCTTGTCTTGAGCTCTTGCCAAGACCGGTAAGTAAACAGCTGTTAATGCTAACATTGGCTATGTAGCAATAGCAAAACTTAAAAATAGCTCCTTTAAACAAACAAGATACAACTCACGAGAAAAACTAAAAATAAACATGTTATTGGCTTTAGGTCATGATATACATGACGTTTTAGCAGCACAATATACATAACAATGACATGACAAACACTATGTGAAGAATTAACTATATCAAAGAAATGTTGAATGCAAGTTAAAAGACAACCACACAACTTAACAAAAGAAAGATGGATGTGATACTTCCACAGAAAAAGAAAATAGTGTCAACCAATAAATGCCTGAGTGTCTGACAGGCTCAAATAACTATATTTTGTAAAATTCTTAATGTATTTTACATATATGTCTAAAACTCCTGAAGAAGGCTCCTAATGAATGCTCTTCTCAGCTCCTGAATTATGCACGCATTTTCTGTAAAACCAAAAAAAAAA
>NW_019449670.1:0-892 GCF_002814215.2 Seriola lalandi dorsalis | reverse complement strand
TGTCTGCCCCGCCCTAATGTGTTTCACCTGTGTTCAATCACCCTTGCCTCCTTGTCTATATAGTCCTTGTGCTTCCCTTTGTCTGTGTCGGTTCGTCTGTTTAGTTCAGGGTTTGTTCAGGGTTTGTTCATGTCTGTTCATGTCACGTTCACGTTTTGATCATGTCTGTTCATGTCTTGATTTTTGGTTAAATAAACCTGCCCTCACCGTCTCCCAAGAGTTGACTGCATTTGGGTCCTACTTACCTCGCAAACCTGTGACAGTATGCATCTTCTTTTCATATTTCTCCTTACCCTTGTCTTTTTTTAATGTACTAATTCCCCTCAGGGCTCTCTCTGATTTTAAACAGCCTCTGAAAACAGTTTGGGAGACTGCTTTATGCTGTGATGGCCCCTGCTTGAGTCTAGTTGTTGTGGGCAGTTACTGGGCTGTTGTGTCTTTGAAGGTAAGTGGAAGGTGATCACTGCAGCCAGATTTGGTGAACCTGGGCTGCACGCTCCCAGGGCACATAGGCACGGGTTCACATCGCTCTTCCGCTGCGAGCGTTGACACGGTTTCTTTTGTTGGGCTTTTGTTTTGCTTTACATTATACAATTCACTACATTCACACTTGCAGATTCACATTACTGATATTACTGACTGTCACACTCTATATTTGTATTTGTCTCTTTAGTTTATTCATTTTTATAATACATATTATAATAACTGTCATGTCCATTCCCAAATTTGCCTGAATCCTTTGTTCCTTTTTTTTACCTGTGCGGGTAAACTTTTGGCTTGTCCTGCAAGCGAGCATTTGATCGGAGGGAATGACACACATTTGGAGTTGTGGGGTGAGTTGCATGACTATTTTTTGTTTGGGTGAAGAGATTTATGTTTTGGTAGCCAGTTG
>NW_019449669.1:0-1148 GCF_002814215.2 Seriola lalandi dorsalis | reverse complement strand
AAGGAAGGGACTGACTTTTCAAGCTAGCCGGCTAAAGACTCGAGTGACCCGCTTCCATCAACAACACACGATCAAGAATCTTTAAAAGCTTTTGTACGAGGCTTTTTTTGTTTTGCAGCTGGCCTAACGAACTGGACCGAGTGTCTTCGTGATGGTGAACCTGGATAAAAAAAATCTCGGGTCAGTAAAAACAACTTAATATTTAGTAGCTATGTGGGTCTATATGTTGGTGGTTAATTGCCTGTATTTTACTGTGTGGGCTTGTATGCTTTCTTTCTGTGTGTCACAGCCTATTATAACTAGTCTGGCTTGTTGCTGCAGGCCGCTTGTAGTGCTGTCACAGTTGCGGTCGTGTCGGATTGTGCACTTGGTCTGTGATTTCTGTTTTATTATCTTTACTAAATAATCTTGGTGACGCTGAAATTTTTTTTTCTTGCATTTCATGTCACGTATCTTTAGTCGAACCTTTCATCTCCAATCCCTCAGTGCGTAAGTTTGACTTGAGTTTCAGGGGCTGAAACGCTTACATTTGACTACCTCTTCCAAATCACTATAGTAACAAGTCATTTAGGCTATGGCTTTTGCAGAATGTTTGTTTTGGGCCTGAGGGTGGGACATGCAACTGGTTAGAGAGCACCCACCGACAGGAACATAAATCTATCTGTTTTTAACTATAATTACTGCCTTGCGGTTTTACGCCTCCAGGAACCAGTTAATTACTGTGTAAATTCTTGAGTCATGGCCAAGAAATGTGACTTGTGATGCACAGTGAACTTGACCTGTGACCTTTTGCCACCAAAGTATAACAGATTAATGTCCAAGTCCAAGTCCAAGTGAACATTGGAACCTGAAATTCCCTCAAATCATTCGCAAGGCCAAAATCATGTTTTATGAGATCACAATGATCTTTGACCAACAAATTCTAATCAGTTCATCCTTGAGTCCAAATGAACGTTTGTACCAAATTTGAAATAATTGCCTCAAGGTGTTACGAGAATGAGATGGGCAGATGAACCACGTGACAACATAACAATGTAATCCGGCCTTGGTTGACTCCAGCATGGAGACACACTATTTATACATAGTTGGCAGTGGCTTGGGAATTTTTGACGGTCTTATAGACACTGGCATTTAATTCACAGGAAAAC
>NW_019449668.1:0-1090 GCF_002814215.2 Seriola lalandi dorsalis | reverse complement strand
TTGATTTCGGCTGCAGCCAGTGTTTGTGAGGGTGCTCTCTTTCTGTAGGCGCTTCAAGTCAAAAGGCACAGAAGCTAAGACCTAAGATCTCTGCATGCACAATCTGCTGGGAATCTGTCATGTGACAATCCCTTTTTATCCACACAGTTGGTGTGTGTGTGTGTATGTGTGTGGGTGTTAGAGTGGGTGTAAGTGATTGTGTGCGTGCATGTGTGTTTCTGTGCATGTGTGTATGAGTGGTAGCCTCCATATACTGTAAGCAGTGAATCACCATCTCTCCCCCACTCTTTCCATCTTTGTGTTTCCTAGGTCGCAGGTTTGCAGTCAGCTTAGTGGAGACCTGCACATCCACATTCTGCAGGTACAGTAAAAACCATATCAGTCATGATAATTGATTTCCTCTTTGATTTTACAACTGTATTTGAAGCGCTGTCTTCATCTGCTTCTGACAGTTCCTGCCCTTTTTTTTCTTCTTATAACACTATTATTAGGAAGGCTCAGACAGAGCAAGTTCTCAGAAATCTGAAACACCCCCCCCCCACACACAAACAAGAATTAATGCCTTCCCGTGAAAAACATAGCTTTAGGTCTCGATCTAGGAAGCCTTGCTGTTCTCATTCTTAAATTCAAAGTGCAGCTGCTAGCAGAGTTAGCATAAAAAAGATCAAAGGGCACAAACATGATTTCATCACTGCTGCTTCTAAGCAACTGACTAGTTAGTGTTATCTAACCTAAAATAATAACAGGATAACATAATATCAATTTCTCCTCTTGTTCTTATGTAAAATAATTCTCCTCAGAGATTGGAGCCTGCATGTGCTGCTTATTTCACTGCAGGGTTGCACATTTTTTCATTGTTTGATATTAAAGCGATAAGCAACCCAGTAAAAGATTTTCAAATTGGAATGAAAAGAGGAGTGTCTCTTACCACATAGTACATGCATGCCTTGATTAAGAAATCATCATTTAAAATGAATAATGTTATGCGTATGTGTGTGTGTTGTGTGCACATGTGTGCTCGGTTCATAGACCAACTGCTAGAAAGGGAATCATCATCCACATGACAGAGAGACTTGGGAAGATGCAGTCA
>NW_019449667.1:0-965 GCF_002814215.2 Seriola lalandi dorsalis | reverse complement strand
CTCAGGCTGTCTTGGGTCTGTCTCTCATGGATAAATCCAGTCTGGTCTAAATGGATAAGAGATGGCAAAAATTTTTTCAACTCTCCTAGCCAATATTGTCATATAAATTTTATAATCTAGATTTAACACTGAGATTGGTCGATATTGTTTACAATCTAATGAGTCTTTGCTTTCCTTTGGTATTACCGAGATTATAGCTTGCTTCCATGAGGGGGGGATCTCTCCCTTTTAAAGTGCTCCATTACATATCTGGCACAGTTTTGGAATCAACTGTTCCTTGAAAGACTTATACCATTCGGCTGTGAAGCCGTCCGAACCTGGGCTTTTATGTGGTTTGAGTCTTGATATTGCTGCGTTGACTTCTATTACAGTGATATCTGCAATTAGGACCTTATTTTGTTCTTGTGAGATTGTGGGAAGATTTAGGGATTCGAGAAAATTCTTCATCTCGTCTTCATTATCTAGTTTTGGTTGTGAATATAATTCCCTATAGTAATTTTCAAAACTTTGTTGAATTTGTTCTGATCTATGCTGTATTTTCTTGAGGGCATCTTATCTTATTAATAGTGGTGTCTGCCTGTTGTTTCCTCAGTTTGTATGATAACAATTTCATTGCCTTACTACCTGCCTCATAGTACCCCTGAAATACCAGTTTCTTTTTAACCTCTTCTGTGGTTATGTTATCTATCTCATTTTGCAGTTGTTTAATTTTAATAAATACTTCTTTGGTCCCTGGTTTAGCTTGATGGTCTTTTTGTAATTCTTTAAGTTCGGTGTATAGGGAATGGAGCCTCTCCTGTCTATGTTTTTTTAGTGATGAGGAAATTGAAATTATTTTCCCCCTCAGGACTGCTTTAAATGCTTCCCACACAATAGGAGGAGACACTTCACCATTATTGTTTTCTTTAAAATATGTATCTATTGCCTTTTCTAACTCTTCTTTTACCTGGGGGTTATTCAATAAA
>NW_019449666.1:0-863 GCF_002814215.2 Seriola lalandi dorsalis | reverse complement strand
AGTGTACTTCACTCATTAGCGCGCAGCGCAGTCTTTCTCAATGGTTGCTGCCACACCGCCCAAGTACGAGCTATGTAACAACTTGATGCTCTTGTTGGTGCTGCTGCTGCTGCCCTTATTTCAAAACCACCCACCTCCACCCAGCATCCACCATTAAGCTGCAAGTCGACGTTAGCCCAGAGGGGAACCCCCTGCTGCCTCCCCCTGCTGTGCTGAGCTTGGTGCTTCCTTGTTGAGAACAACAAGGTCAGAGCTCAGACACCAAACAACAACGCTGTACAGTACATTTTCTACATGCACATAATCAGCCATGTTATGTGGGCTGGCTGACTGAAGTGTGCTTGTTCAAGGCACTGAAGCCCAAACTGTTCCTTTAATGAGCAGGCGAGCGCTTTGCATGGCAGGTCCGCTGTGTGTGTCCATGTAGGTGAATGTGAGACATTATGAAGCATTTTGTTCTGCTCCCAGTTTAATAGTGCTGCAGGAGTGTGACCTATTTGCTATGTAATCTCACCTACTGATGATTTTAGGTACAGTTCATTTAATAGTCACAGATCACTCCTTTTCCTGCCCAGGCAAACCCGGAGAAGGGGTGAAAATATGATGCTCTTCATCTGAGCAGCTGCACCATTATGGCTCAGTTGAGTTGCACAGCTGGAGACTCTTTCTCTTATATACAAACCTTCCTGTCAGCAAATGTTCTGCTGTCATACTAATGCAGAGTGAGTTGAGGGGCCTCTCAGAGGGTTGATCGACTTGCTTTTCGACAGACTTCATGGATGAGGTCTTTCTATTCCAAGGCGGTGGAAGAAAAAACTCGGAGTTGAAGCTGTAAATGTTTGTGTATTGCATTTTTTTTTTTT
>NW_019449665.1:0-926 GCF_002814215.2 Seriola lalandi dorsalis | reverse complement strand
GAGAGAAGAGAGAAGATGGCGGACGCTTCCATCATCAGTATTTCTACAGAACATTAGTGAATGGGGAAAAGATAAAACAGACCTGACTTATCTACTCAAGAAACAACATTCCCTTCACTGCTTTTGCTGCAAGTTATTCTCAAAGAAGGAGTACAAATGAATGACTATCAAATTGGACAAACATGGGCATACTTCTGAAAAGTCACAAACCACATGGCAACCTGGAAAGATTTTGAACTGCGTCTACAAACACGAAGGACCTTAGACCAAGCTGAAAGGACACTTTCAGAGGCTGAGAAAAGGCGCTGGAAAGATGTCCTGACCTGCTTGATCTCTATCATACAATCTTTAGCTGAGAGAAATCTTGCATTGAGGCGTTCTGCAAATACATTACACCAGCTAAATATTGGAAACTTCTTAAAAGAGGTGGAGCTTCTCGTCAAATTTGATCCTGTCATGAAGCAGCTATCTTGGAAACATGATCCAAAATTAACTGATTGCTTCAATCAGTGGGAAAATGTGGGAAAGAATGGGGACTGAGATTAAAAAGTCCAAATATTATTCAATCATTTTGGATTGTACTACTGATGTGAGACACCGAGAGCAGACGTCAGTCGTCATGAGGACTGTCAAAATGGACGAAGCACCGGAAATCAAGGAACACTTTATGGGATTTCTTCATGTTTAGGGAGCTGAATATTCCATTTGATGACTGCAGAGGACAGTCGTACGATAATGGTGCCAACATGAAGGGGAGAAGGGGTTCAAGCAAGGCTGCTTGAGAAAACTCCTCATGCACTTTATGTTCCATGTGGGGCACATTCACTAAACTTGGTGGTGGCTGATGCAGCAAAAGACAAGTCGACTATTGCACTGAAGTCTTGGAGTGACACACGGTGGGAGAGCTGTGGCAACAGCATAGAGAC
>NW_019449664.1:0-919 GCF_002814215.2 Seriola lalandi dorsalis | reverse complement strand
GCAGGTGAAGGGAATATTCATTTCCAGTCCAATTTTATACATAATACAATTAGAACTAATGAGAATTTACATAAAGTTGCACCATTTGAAACATAAATAATGTGGATTAAACTTTCATCTGCTGAAGAGGGAAAGTTTCTCTGTGCTCATCTTAAATCTCAGTTTACAATGTTTACATATTCATAGATTCTTCATTGGAGGAAAAGGATTAGATGTTATTAAATTTAAAACTTTGCATCTTAAAGCCAAAAACACATAATAAAGATCAGCTGTTTGTTTCCTCCAGCTTTACTGATCTTCACATTAAGTTTCCTCGAATGTGTCGGTGGAAACAAACATAATCAAAGGAGCAACAGGAGGGAAGATTTGCTGAACCTTTGTTTTGCAGCTGTGTGATAAAAGGTTGTTTGTTTGTTTGAATCTCACTTGTTTCCCAGAACAATCTCTGGCAGCCACACTCTGCAGGACGGCAGGCGAAGCATCTCAATGCCATCAAACTCCGAGCTCGACAGCCGGGCCACGTCTAACACACACACACACACACACACACACACACAGACACACACAGACACACACAGACACACAGAAACACACACACAGACATAATACTAACATTGCTTTATTCCTAATAGCACTTGGTATAATATTAATAGTAATTTGTGTTGATGCAAAGCTTTTCCTCGTAAAACACAAGTGTTAATATTGAAATATTTTATAGAAAACTTTATCCAGTGTTCATCAATGTTGAATAAATAGAAATAAGTTGTAAAACAAAGTTTACTTCATAAAACATGTTTCTAACATCACTGTCATTTTGGAGCAGGTAATAGTCAAAATAAAGAAATTGCATGTAAAAAGATCAGTATACACTGTTTGCAAGTACATACTGTTTAATTAATAGATTTGTTTTAGTCAAAAT
>NW_019449663.1:0-1319 GCF_002814215.2 Seriola lalandi dorsalis | reverse complement strand
CCTTCCCTCACCTCTCCTCATCCTCTTCCTCCTCTCCTCCCCTCGGTTTGCTTGTGCCACCAGCTGGGCTTGGCAGGATCCCAGGCTCTGCCCTGGGTTCTGCTCCACTAGCTTTTCCGCTCTGGCACGGCACCACAGGTCCATCATGCTGCGTTCATGTTGGTGTGCACGTGCTTGTGTGCACGTGTGTGTGTGTGTGAGAGAGAGGCAGGAATGTGTCTGTGCGCATTTGAATATACATTTTCCACTAAGGGATAAGTGATTGTACATTATAACACGCTGCAATTATGCAATACATTGGATAGAAATAATGACCTGTAACCACTTCCATTTAAGTTAATGACTGCTCTGCTCTGACAATTTATCAAGGGACTGTGTTTTGTTTAGAAAGCAGTGATAAATGTACTTATTCACTGACTGGAAGCAACAGAAGGCACAGGCACTCCAACAGGTAACCACCTGCTTCCAACATCTTTTTCAAAAGCTAATTCTTGTTGAGGACTCAGTCCACCATTCAGATATATTTGGCAAAGTGTTTGATTACCAGTGAATCATAATACGATTAGCGGCTGCTGATAAAGTTAAATCATGTGCCTTGTACCTCAGTTAAGTTCAATATAACTTTATTTATCCCTGTAAGGACAAATGAATGCTGCAGCTCACCACCGAGGTGAACAGTCACATATATCTATCTATCTATATATCTATCTATCTATATAGATAGATAGATATATAGATATTTGTTGAGACCCATGTGTTAACCCTCAAACAGCCATTTAAACTTGTGGGATCCAGAATTTTGGTCCTCACAAAGCTGTCGGACCCAAGTATGACTCAGAGAAACACAAACACCACGAATATCAGGTGTGTTTCATTTAGTACGGCCAGTATCTGCCCAGTATATACTCTCTAACTCATATACAGTATATAGTTTAGTACCTGGGGCACTTGTAGTAGCCCTCACTGTTTGGAGGCCCTCGGCAGAGTTTCCACCATCTCGCGCCGCTCTCAGGCCTCTCTCGCCTCCCTGCTATCCAGCCTCGCTCGTCCCCTGCCTGGAGAACCCTTAAACCCAGGTGAAGAGTACATTGTTTCCACCTGTCTCTCCTCCCACACACACTGACAGCACGCCGACCTGGGCAGCAGTTTGTTTACTCTGATAGAGCTCTGTTATTCGGCTCATTATTCTCACCTCCTCTGTTTCCTCTCTCTATTGGACTCGACGCAGACATGACAATGACGGTTGTGTAAGAGTTCATGTGCAAATTAATGTCTGTTTCCAAAGCAAAATGGTCTCTCAGTGTGTGAGAGTGTGTGTG
>NW_019449662.1:0-1061 GCF_002814215.2 Seriola lalandi dorsalis | reverse complement strand
CATGCTAACCATGCTAACATTGTTAAAGCGCATATGTTGGGAATGAACGTTGACATGAATGTTGACATTAGCCAATGTTCCTCAAAGGATTTTACCTTTCTCATTACACAAAATCCTTTCAGAGTTTTCAAGTTTGAGGCGTTTGTGTCCTATCAACAGGGGGTGGGCGATCAGTGAACCCTCAAAATAATAAGCAGATTATATCTTAGGTGTTTATCTCATGCTAATTTAGACTCAGTGTCTGTGGGTGGTTCATTTTGGCTTAAACCGATGGAATCTTTGGTGAAAACACAAAGCTGCTACCTCATTTATATTTCACAGCCTACTGGTGTTATTTTAACCCGATTCGATGACAAATGGGGTTATTGTTGTGAAAGATTAGGCCGCTGTGTGTGTAAAGGAACAGGTGAAACGGAAGGAAACAGGTGGCAACTCTGTGATTAGACTGTGCAAACCGGCATCTGATTGTGAAAACAGCTGCCGGCTGTAAAAGACGGTGACGCCCACACATATCTGAAGTTGATATGGTTACATCAACAGAGTATGTCAGAAAACACAGTTAATCCCTAATTACGCAGAGTAAACATTGGTGATTGGATACCCTAATTACTTCAGTGAAACATAAAAGATTATGTGGATTAGCCGTTAATGCTGAGCGGCCTCCTGCATCCAGGATTCTTACACCGGGATTTGACTGTGTTTATCTTTGACTAAAGTAATCAACGCACCAGGCTCTCATTGTTGTGTTAAAGATAATAGGAACAACAGGAGGATTGTGTGTGTAAAGGATCCTAATTGGGACTCAGAGACGTGTAGATGCAAAGACACAAACATGTTCGCGGTTCATGGTAATCCAAGCATCAAAGCTGATGACAGATGTCTTTTAGGGAAATTGGCACTGACTTCTTCCTGTTTCTCTCTGTTTATTTGGCAAAGGGGAAACTTCTGTCTCTCATTTCTATCAGAGTTGTCAATTTGTTGCTCTTTTACTGCAACAAACACATACATAAGCACACACAAACACACACACACACACACACACACACACACACACACACACA
>NW_019449661.1:0-954 GCF_002814215.2 Seriola lalandi dorsalis | reverse complement strand
TCCATGTACATTTACATTTACATTCACTCATTTGGCAGATGCTTTTACCCAAAGCAACTTACAAGTGAAGGACATCACTAAAGCTTCAGTGCAGTAGCAGACCTTGGCCTAAGTACTAAGTACTACATCTATTTATTAAGTGCAAGGAGATCAGGCAAAGAAGTGCACCTCAAGTGCATAGTAAGTGCTGGTTAGTCATGTTACGGTGTTAGAGGTGTTAGGAGAGTATGGGGCTG
This sequence comes from Seriola lalandi dorsalis, assembly GCF_002814215.2. Lineage (NCBI taxonomy): Eukaryota > Metazoa > Chordata > Actinopteri > Carangiformes > Carangidae > Seriola > Seriola lalandi. The sequence goes on along the minus strand of NW_019449661.1, from coordinate 718 downwards.
AAACAGTGACAGTAAAATGTTAACATCGAAAATAAAATTTGGCATTGAAAACAAAATCTGAACTGAAAAAGGAAACATTGGCATTGAAACACTTGGTTTGGAAAAATGTGTATTGGCACTGAACCAAGTATTGGCACTGAAAAAAATTCCCAGTTTTATATGAAAAAACAACAAACAAAACAGCAGCAGAGAGCAACAGACTTTCCTGTGCCTTGGGAGTTCCAGGTCAACTAGTTGAGGCCATCGTCTACATGTGCGGTCATGTAGGTGAGCGGACGGCGGGTTCGGTCAGAGTGACGTGATTTCTTAGTGTGCAAATTATATGCAGATTATGTGTAGATCACGCGCTCCTGACATGAAGATACATCGTAATGCAAAAACATTAAAATAATATACAATAATTAGATTGTAAGATTGTATTTTTTTTCAATGTCTGTGATTTGTTTTTCAGTGGAATTTTTTTCAGTGCCAATGCATGTTTTTCAATGCCTATGTTTCCTTTTTCAGTTCAGATTTTGTTTTCAATGCCAAATTTTATTTTCGGTGTTAACATTTTACTGTCACGGTTTTAGCCCCATAGGAGAGGAGGTGCTCTCTGAAGTGATGAGTCTTCAAGAGATTCATGAAGATAGAGAGGGACGCTTGTCCTCTGATAGCATCTGGTAGCCTGTTACACCATCAGATTTCCACAGACAAGAACAGTCTAGACTGAGACTGT
>NW_019449660.1:0-986 GCF_002814215.2 Seriola lalandi dorsalis | reverse complement strand
CAGCAGGTTATCTCTTTCATCATGCAATCGCTCTCCAAAACTAATGTCTCCGGTGTGTATCGGCTCTGATGTTGTGTAGCGCTGCTGCGGGTGGAGAAATAGGAGAAGTTGTGAGTCATGCTCACAATTTCAGGAATAGCACTTGATTGCAAATGGAGAGTACTCGGGAGCCTCGCAAAAAAGGGGGAGTAGATGGGCTTCCTAATTTCTCCCAGAAATTTACATGTCCGTGTTTGAGAAGAGATGATGAATTTTGAAATGTTGAAAGGAAACAGAAATATGATCAAATGAGTCTGAGCATACAGTATGTGCAATGGAGATGCATGTGTATCCATTTGTTTGTGCTTGCTAGTGCATCCCTTTAACACTGTATATGTGTGTGAGTGTGTCTGCAAAGGTGGTGACTCAATTGAACAAAACTAACAGAAAAAACAATCAATTACTTCCATAGGCCAAATAAATATTGGCTATCCTGACAGAGCTGGTAACAGAAGGCCTGAGAGGCAATTGAGAAAAAAAACTTCCACTTTCTAAGTCTGATCTAAACTCTTTTCTCTCCCGTGTTTATGACTTAAGAGTAGGTGAAAAAAGCTTTAGCCAGGATAATTTTTCTCAGTTACTTTTCCTTTTTTTTTTTTGTCTGGAACAGCCACGGAAGCTACATCCACAAATTACTGTGAGTGAGTGAGTGAGTGAGTGAGTGAAGGAGTGAGTGAAGGAGTGAGTGAAGGAGGGAGGGAGTAGCTCACACCTGGTACTTCTGATGGCCAGTCCAACTATGGAACAATTTATAGTGCAAACAAAAATGAACTCAGATATGGACTTTCACTGTCTGCGCTCGCTCTCCTATGACTATATCCTATTTATTGAATTATTTTATCAGAGTGTGTATTTGCACTTGTGTGAACATTTTCACACAACAGCTATGCGGCTGTTTACACCCATATGGAACGCCCTCGCCTTGGTTGGCATATTTGTGCCGTTTC
>NW_019449659.1:0-864 GCF_002814215.2 Seriola lalandi dorsalis | reverse complement strand
AAAGTGATAATATGTCAGTGTCATGTTTACAACATGTTCTGCGTCTGACCTCTAGCGGCTGTAGTAATTATGACGGAAGCTAAGGATGAGGTCAGGTGGTGTAGTATAAAGCATGACGAAGTCTGCGTTAGGAGGAAGTGGAGGGTGATGGATGGGTCAAAAAAACTTAGGACGTTGACATGAAGACCACTTTTCATTTCTGAATTGAAACCAATACTCATCAATGTTTCTTTTATCCATGACCGTTTCACAAAGCTCAACCGTGTTTTTTGTTGTAAGCATGGTGACAAAGATCCTCTGACTGCTGGATGTGTTGGGGTTATATTTCAGGTGGTGTTCCTATGGGTCGTATCAGAGGGTAGCGACAAACGTCCTACATGGCTGGTTAGGTTGGGGGACTTGTTATGATAAGCACACCATGTCTCCTGATTTCATGTAAATGATTTAGAGGCTTTATGCTTTTTGTGAGACATCCTCCTCCTCCTCCTCCTCCTCCTCCATTTGAACAATGCCTTGCTTTGAATATATTGCACATAAATTATAAATGTGCAAAACAGTAAGTGCTTAAACAACAGAGAGATTCCTTTACTTCATCCAGTAAGGGATGTAAACACAATCAGTGTCGCTCCCCCGGTATACATGTACATCATCTGAGTTGACTTTGTAGCGTGAATACCACAATTTGAATTTTGCTCTCGTTAAAAGAATGGGGCACCAGTCCTCAGGGAGGACAATTTGATTAAAATACAGATTGTTTTGATCAATCTCACATCCAAAGTTGTGATTTCTCGATTACAGGGATCTCCGATCTTCACTTCAAAGAAACACAGGCAACGACTGGGTTACGTTGATAATATTTATTGA
>NW_019449658.1:0-923 GCF_002814215.2 Seriola lalandi dorsalis | reverse complement strand
AAATATCATTCAGAGGTTGTTTCAACTGGAGGTACCTTTAACCCCAACAGAATGTTGCTCAACACACATAGATGTCACTCACCAAATATCCTGCTTTGTACATTAATATTTGAGTTCTGCGGCAGAAGATATCCCTGGAGAGAGCTCACCTCCCAGGACACAAGTGCCTACACACGATGTTAGCGTGTGTGTGTGTGTGTGTGTGTGTGTGTGTGTGTGTGTGTGTGTGTGTGTGTGTGTTTATACTATGTATATATATATATATATATATATATATATATATATTCCTTTGGGGGAATTTCATTTCTACCAACAGTCTCTTATGGTGTCATCTGCCTCCTGCCACATCACATATCCTTACAGCTGTAAGTGCACAATTCTCCAGAGATGTTACTGAAACAGAAAGCTCTTCTTCATCACAGGAATATGATGATGATGATGATGATGATGATGATAAGTATGATGATGAAGGAGACACATTGTCTGCTGCGATAGAGGGGGAGTCAGAGTTTTGAGCAGGAAGAAATGTGCAACTTGCAACTGATGATAGTAAGATATTATCTCATATGAGTTATTATTTGTCACTCTGCCGCAAGTACACAACAAAAATATTTTAATATGGAATAGTTCAAAATTAACTGAGCTTCACAGTGAAGGAGCAGCTTTATTGGTCATGACTGAAAGCTCTATCTTACAAGAAACAGCTCTCTCAGGTGTTAAATGAACATCTTCCAGCCACAACTCCTCCTGCCTGAGGGAAAAAGAGAGGAAACATATATATGGCCTAATTGCCCATCACCAATTTTTTAAATGTTCATGTATATAATAGATTAAATAGATTTAAAACCATATACTTTTCTATATACATGTATATGAGTGAAAAGTTCATGTCCTTATATTAGCTGTGTTCAGTCTCTGCTGTC
>NW_019449657.1:0-916 GCF_002814215.2 Seriola lalandi dorsalis | reverse complement strand
GTCTGTTTTTGCCAAAAGCTCTCTCTTCTGGTGTGTCTCCACCTCTTTGTCATAGATACAAGAGCAAATACAGCTTGACATTTTTATCGTAAAGATTTAATTATACTCAATCACAAAGTAGAGCCACAAGGAAAAGCTTCCTGTTCCCACCAATTACAGCTCTGTATACAGCATCCAAGATCTTATGAGGCTTAATGTTATAAAACAAATGTATTTGTGTATTTGTTTATTTATTTTAAGTCATATATTTTAGTGTAAAACAAATTTCATCATTGGGTAAGAGAGGTTCACTATAAAATCCACAATCTCTCCACCAGTCATTATATTGACAACGGAGCAATTTCTAATTTTTTTTTTTTTTTTACTGTATCTCAGTGTTTTGAACAACTTTGCACCACTGTGTGTGTGAAAATGGGTTAAAAATTCTTGATGCAAACTATATTCTAGGTTCTGTTGTTTCCCTCCGTGGTCAGAAATGTGGCTTTATTCTTACAGATTCAGTAAAAAGGAAAAAATGCTGCCAAGCCAAGGAAGCTGTCACTGTATGAAAAAAGAGGCCAAAACAGCTATTGCTCCCTCAGGAGAGTGTGCAACTTTATATATGTTTATGCATGCTTGGCTGAAATCCCTCCTGTTGAGCAGCACCACTACAGGTAATGAATACTGGCAATAAACATGACTGGATGCTTTCCACCACTTCATAATTAGATCGCTCGATCATTTGCTGCAGAGATCTTTGCCTTTCTGGGCGTTTAGAGAAAGAGAGAGTGCGCAGCGTGTTTGAATGTGTTTGAGGGTATTTCATTGTGTGTGCAAATAAACATGCATCAGGTAAGTGTGTGTGTTTGTGCAATGGATCTGTCAGGGTGGTGCGTGTGTAAGCCTACATGTAATGTACTGATGCATGTGCGTACAT
>NW_019449656.1:0-1024 GCF_002814215.2 Seriola lalandi dorsalis | reverse complement strand
GGTGCTCTGGGTCTGTTGTCCTGCAAACACCAATTTAAAATAAGAACTGAATGAAAAATACATTTTCCCAAGATACCTGCTCATCTCGCAGTCACCTTTGACCTTCAACATGACCCACTGTGTGAACTCTACTCCCTGCAGCCGTCAGCAGCAGCACACATAGAAAAATATGTGTGGGTAGCAAGTGAACATGTATGACTGCTGTGTGTGTGTGTGTGTGTGTGTGTGTGTGTGTATGTGTGTGTGTGTGTGTGTGTGTGTGTGTCTATGTGTGTGTGTGTGTGTTTGTGTGTGTGTGTATTTGAGGGAAAACAACAGTGGGTGAGACATGCAGAAAGAAGCAGTTTGGGGGGGTTATGAACCCTTTGAGACCTCATTAACCAGGGAGCTTTCACCACTTTGTGTCATCCGGCAACATCTGCTGACTGATGCTCAGAGGCCAGTGCGAGTGGATGACCACATAGTAATTTTAGCTATTTTAACTTTAGTTCAGTCAGAAACATTTTCATCACGCTGTGGTTGGGGCTGCATTTGGCGTAGTGGCTCAGCACGAAGAAAAACAAAACCCTCGAGGGGAGCAGAGCAAACAGAGCCGAGGAGAAACTATGTTGTTCATGTGCACATGATACAATTCTCTAAAGGCTGAAATAATCCACATTTAAATTCTTGGTGCATTTTAAAGTCGAGAGGTTAACTAATGGAAGTAATTAAACAACTGAAATCAAACAGCATGTTGGTGGAGGCTGGTGTGGTGAGCTCGAATGCAGCACCTGCTGTCAGTGAGTGAATAGCAGTTAGCAGCAGCGGTAGCAGATGTATACAGTAATGTGTATGGGCTGCTTTGTTGTATGAATGTGTGTGTGTAGGTGGCAGTTAGGGAGATCAGATGATGATCAGCTCACTGCCTCACTGAGCTCCACCAGCGCAGGCATAGACATACAATTATGAAACATATGACAGTTAATATGACAGTTTGGACTTAGAATAAGAGGATATCTAAGGCACAGGTTTTGATTGATAGTTT
>NW_019449655.1:0-1021 GCF_002814215.2 Seriola lalandi dorsalis | reverse complement strand
TGCTGGTTCTGATCTTGGTGTGAGGAAACACATAGTGGAACTCAGATTAGGACACACAGACGGGGAGTGGTTTCATTCTCTGCTAAGGATGCCATTATCCCACTATATCTTTACAGAGAAAATAGTTGTTTGCTGCTGTATTATGGTTTCAAATTTTGTTTACAGATCTTTCAAAATGTGCATTGTGAACACAATGTGCTCCAGGTTCACTAAGCCCTGAATTTTAGCCCTGCGGTAGACAAAGCTCATGCTATTGCACTGGGATGCTCCAAAAAACAAATAGACAAAAAGAAATAACCACTGCGCAAACTGTCTACTACACACTGGAACAAACAGGAATAAAATGATGCTCATGTACCACGGGAAGAACTTCATCACATGCAGCCCTCTCCTGTCCTTTCAAAGGCCATTAATCTTGGTATGCTTTCAATGTGACACATCAGCAGGAAGTGATAAAATTGTGATTGTGATCAATCTAATTCGTTGATGAAAAAAAGTAATTTCTTTTAAAACAAGAAAATCATGGTGAGTGGTGAGTGTGGCATGAGTGAGTGATGAGAGATAAAAGAATTAGTGCTGTGGAAATAAACAATATATTGATTATGTGAGCTGTCATTTTTTATTTGTGTCTAAGGCCATGCCCATGGCTGATATATGAGACTTACTCATTATATTATATTATATTGTATTATATAATATTATATGATTTGAAGCTTTTACTTGAGAATTTACAGTCAGCCAGTTTCATATAAATGAATCTTTTCTCCTGCCTCTTTCAGCAGAAATACCAGTGCAGAACACAGAAACACAGCCCACAGTGGGTCAAAGTGACAGCTGGGCCCACTGCTTCTGCTGGTTTGGCAAAATGGTCTTTTCATTAGACACACCATTTTGAGTCATCTGTACCCATTTAGTATTTTGGTGACTCACAGCGAGCTCTGCTGTAATGAATAGAAAAGCTCAGAGCAGGAGAGGTTGGACAATTTTGTACCCAGGAATTAAAGGATATGCACTTGTGTCA
>NW_019449654.1:0-950 GCF_002814215.2 Seriola lalandi dorsalis | reverse complement strand
AAACGTGATGACACGTGTGACACTTTCTTCTTCCTTGATGTTTGATGTTTACCAGAATAATTCTGCGCAGCGTTCATACCCTTCCCTTTGGCGTCAGTTATTCAGGGAAGCTTGTTGTTGTGACTGAAGGTGTGAAATTCGCTGTCAAAGTACGAGCGACAAGTGTCTGAGCAGAGCTGTCAGACTGACGCAGATCTGCCAACCTGCACCATCAACACCCCAAAAAAGGTGGGAGCGAATACTGTTATTGAGCAACACGACAAAACTGCATGTGACAACAGGAATATGCTCGTATAGTAATGAGTTTATACGTTTATACACTCTCAACAAAACAAGATATGAGACGTACATAACTCCACGATGGGTTAATTTGAATGTAAAATGTTGTTGGTTAATTTAAACACTTGGATTCAAGGTGAATATTATAAAAACGTTGGATTCAAAGACAGAAAGAGGGTAGATACAGCTGTATTCAGCGTGACATGGTGCAGTGGGATGTTTAAATGGCAAATGACAGTTTAATTAGAAACATGCACTTTTGCATGTTTATCTACAATACTGGTGGTTTAGTTTATTTAATAGGAACGATGCAATTTGACTTAGTTCCAATACAAAGCATGACGTGTTGCACAGACAGTTTAAAGCTATTGCTAATTTTCAGCTGCTGTCCCTTGTTGGGATTTTACATGTTCATTACACTGTTCAGCGATCGCAATGATTAACGCAAATTAAACCAAACGCTGTGAGTTCTGCCACATGAAAGACTCACATTCACCAACAAACATCACTGTTAAACACAGTGTCAAGCAATTCCCAGATGTTCTGCACCAAAGCAGAGTGAAATTGTCCTGTAGCGCTGCAACACGGGAAGAACCACAGGTGTCGAGCTGCTGGAACGACGCTCCGCTGCTTTTATTCCCCACATGAACCTAAATTACTACAGTCCCATC
>NW_019449653.1:0-824 GCF_002814215.2 Seriola lalandi dorsalis | reverse complement strand
GGTGTCCAGAGGGTGCAAAATGCATCAATAGAGTATAAAAGACATGTCTGAGTAAAAGACATTGGATTTCAAAAATTTTACTAAAAAGAAAAGTTCCTGCAAAAATTTATGCCACAAGCTGTAACACAGCCAAAATGATCATCAAATCAAAAAAAAAAGTTGAGAAAAATGTACAAAAATGCCCGAGGAGGGCATAAGGGTTAATATGCATAGAACCACAAAGACAAAGCTACAGAGTCTTCTATAGAGCAGAGGTGCAGTTTGTAACTAATGTGCTGTTATAGTTAATGTTATTTCAGTATTTCACACCCACTTTTCTTCTTATATTAGTTTCAGTGAGTCATATTTAGCTAAGCGCTAAAAGATTAGATTTAATGTAAAACGGTGATTATAGTAAAACAAACTAATCTGATTAATGGACAATATGTGCTCTTCGCCTGGGACATGAGTAACAACTCTACTTTAGTGTAGTCTACCAGACTGACATGGTCCAAATCTAATCAAATCAAATGGGGTTTTTTTGTTGCATTTTGACATGGCTGATATTTGATTATATTTTTCAGCTTTGGTAAAAATATAAAAATATTTATTTACATCCAACATGAAAAATGACTTTTCATTGTAATAAAACACAAACTGTTCAAAAGGGTTTGTATTGTCATTATATAAGAAACAAGCTCTCATCATAGGCAATGCATTTGCATAAAAATCAATTAAACTGCAAAAGCGAGACAAATTTAATGTGTTTGAGTGGCATGGTAATTGTTTGAATGTCTTTACTGGAGACCTGGTAACAATACTTACAGTTATACTAAGAGTTGTTG
>NW_019449652.1:0-1076 GCF_002814215.2 Seriola lalandi dorsalis | reverse complement strand
TCTGCTTCATTTTTAAGCCCTGGAGGTTCCTGCTTGGTGTTAGCTAGTTAACAAAAACACAGATACTTACATTATGTATTTATGTATTTAGAAACTACAAGCGACACATAAGATGTATCACCTTCACAGATCAATGCTCCCTTACCCACACTGACCATTTCACTGATTCAGGATCAGATAAACAACATAACAGTACATTCCGCCCTCTGTACGTTCAAATGTGTTGAAATCGCTGGAGCCCCATTTTCTTGAGGCTTTAATGAGACAGGGAGAGCGACGGATAATTTCAGTGTAACTTTAGCTGCCGTTGTCACAGGGGACAGATGCTCTAGTAGCTATTTCCACAGACAGCTCACTGACGTAGCTACACTCGGGAGTAGTAAATATTGAGTTTGCGCTTGGAGAGACAGATGCACCTTTGCAACATCTGGCTAGACTGCGTCTCCTGAGCTGGTTTGAGCAATCGGAGTTCAATCCATCTTGAAACCGGGGTCAATATGTCTGTCTGCTTTTCTGTCTTTGTCTCCCTCTGTACTGTAAATAATGTGGGCTGTTGGTCTTACCATTTGTTCCCTATTAAAAAGGTAAATGAAAGATGAGTTAATGTCTGTCTTAAGAATGTTTAACTCCGGGGCGTCGTGTGGCGTCGTGGTCTAATCAGGCGCCCCATGTGTAGAGGCTCCAGTCCTCGCTGCAGTTGGCCCTGGTTCGAGTCCCACATCGGACGGCCTTTGCTGCATGTCATTCCCCCTCTCTCTGCCTCCCCTTTTCCTGTCTCTCTCTACTATCCTGTACAATAAAGGCACAAAAGCCCCAAAAAATATACTTTAAAAAAAAGAATGTTTAACTCCTCTGAAGAATTGCAAAAATTTGGATGGCAGAGACATCATCTCACACTGACCTCACTCCTAGTCTGGGCAGTCTTGCCATACAGTATCCAAACTCTGCTTCATCCCAGTCGAGTCTCGGGGAGTCAAAGTCAGCAGTGAGATGACAGTCCAGATCTGTGTTGACCCACACACACACTGGTGGACCACCCGCCGACACGGAGACGTTCGACATGACGTGACAGACAC
>NW_019449651.1:0-1097 GCF_002814215.2 Seriola lalandi dorsalis | reverse complement strand
AGAGCGTCACACACAGGAGGATGCTCCTCCTCTATTTTTGACAGCAAACAGCAGATCAAAATGAAGCATTGTACCAAAATACCGGTACGACCAATCATACATATCAAATATGGAAAGAACAAGGCCTGTTACCTTCTGCAGCTGAGGTAAATAAAGGTCCAAGTCTTTATCTGAGGGCCGACAGAAGCTGAAAACTGTTGTGGATCAGCTGTAAACGCCCCCAATGACGTAATAGAAATTCTTTGCGTTAAATAATCTTGAAAGAGCAGCGGCCAATGGGAAAAGTTGGCCAACCAATGGTTTAACTTCATCACTCACTCAGTCAGTCAGTCACGGACATTCACTGTTATAATCCTGGCCTGTGACTGGTGCGGCCAAAAAGACCGAAAACACCAAAACACAGTTTAAATTATAAAATAACTTTTCTCTCTTCTTTGTTGAAAAAAACATGATTGAAATTCTGATTAAAATGCTTCAACAGCAACACCTGCAGAGACTCCATACACTTAAATGATGCTGTAGTTAGAAACCGCATATAATTCCATATTAGATCCAAAATAAACAATATTTAGACACTTATTACAACATGTGAAGTTTTGAATCTCTGTTGGAAAGCTTATTTAACAGGAAGCACCTCCTCGTGGTCGTCTGCCTCCTCCACTCAGACTAGTTTCAGATTACATCCCTGTTTATCCAGAGTCATATACAATATGAACCATTTGTGTGACATTTTGTCATAATTACTGTGTGAAGTTTTGAGTAATGGCTAAAAAGTGTTTTGTGAGGTCACACTGACCTTTGACCTTTGACCATCAAAATCTAATCAGTTCATCCTTGAGTCCAAGTGAATGATTTTACCAAATTTGAAGACATTTTCTCAAGGTGTTACAGCGATATTGCATTCACAAGGTTACTGTGACCTTGACCTTTGACCTTTGATCAACCAAAATCTAATCAGTTCATCCGTGTGTCCAGGTGAATGTTTGTGCCAAGATGTTACTGAGATATTGTGTTCACGAGAATGGGACAGATGGACAAACAACCTGAAAACAATATGGCTCCGGCTGTGTATGTCACCAGCGTAGAGGCATGAAAAT
>NW_019449650.1:0-1021 GCF_002814215.2 Seriola lalandi dorsalis | reverse complement strand
GACTGTTTTAGATTTCACCTCACATGTTGCTCGGATTATTTTTCCAATAAAAGCGAAACACAAAAGCCGGAAGGCTGTAGATCAGTTTGAAACGAACGTGACGACACACTCCCGGATGAACGAATGAATGAATGAGCGTCGATTTGTATTCCTGCCTGTAACACTTTCCGTACTGTATTCGTGTCATCCATCATGTCATGAAACCTGAAGCTGAACTCTGCGGTTGTTGGAGAACGCTGCAGGCTGCGTTGCACAAAAACAAAAAACTGCTTCAACATTGAAAAATCTTGAACTTTGACCTCAGAGGAGAAAACGTGAGCCGATATTAGCGTTAAAGCCAGAGTGCAGCAAAACAGCTGGAGGTTATTAGCTTGTTAGCTTAGCTCTCCCACACCAGCACATCTGCAACAGTCACTTTATAATAATTATGTCATAATTAAAGGTGGTGTTGCATTAGAATACATTATATTGAGACGTGTTTCTGTGTGTTTGTCTCCTTATTTACATTTATTAGATTCATGTTTACATTTATTAAATATAATAACTATGATCCTTGATACTGACGCGACATGTAATTGAACATCATCATATAAGTGTCGTGAGACTGTAGCTGTGTTCATCCTTCTGAGGACGCATCCTTCTGAGGACGCGGCCTTACGAAGGTGTGGCCTGTCGTAGCTGCCGTAGAGCGCGAAGGCCGTTCCGAATTTAGAATTGAAACACTTCCTGTTTCTGTTTGCTTTTCAGGAACATTAAACCAAAACAACTGGGCCAAGAAGTTTCCATCTTGCAGCAACGCCAAGCAGTCTCCCATCAACATCGAGGAGAACCTGGCCCAGGTGAAGCTGCAGTACCAGAAGCTGCAGTTTGACGGCTGGGAGAGTCTGACGACCGACGGGACGACCATCAAGAACGACGGCAAGACCGGTGAGAACGATCACCTGTTGATATCACAGCTTTTTAAAAGTCATTTATATATTTGTAGCCATGCTAGCAGCATGACTGAGGATCCTAGTATTTT
>NW_019449649.1:0-885 GCF_002814215.2 Seriola lalandi dorsalis | reverse complement strand
ACATAGGCCATTATACAACCGGGGGTAGAATTGCATGTTCCCCTCAACTGAGGATTCAGGCGATTTTACCAGAGGTGGCCAGCATCATGAGGGGGTGATTTAGGCAAAAAAAACATTTTTGTCAAAACATGACTTAGGCCATTATTTTAGGAAGGTGACGATATTGTGCAGCCCTACTACATCTTGATTCATAAAACCACAAATATATCTTCTTATGGATCAACACTTCAAATAAAACACAGGAGAAGAGGAAAATATGGAACTTTAACTTATACAATAATCAGCTTCTGCCAAAATAATCGCAAAATTATTATTTTTTTTTTCATATCATGCAGCCCTACTAGGTTGAGATGGATTTTTGGTTCTTAAAACCACACATATATCTAATGTATCAACACTTCAAATAAAACACAGGAGAGGAAGAAAATATAGAAATATTTAAATATTATATATAATATTATTTGCATATAGAGATGCTGTCTGATTATACAATAATCAATTCAAAATCAGATATGCAAATAAAATGGAATAATAAGATGACAATGGGCCTATATTAACTCCCTCATACTCCAGTGTCTAACTGATGACTGTAAATGCAGTGTTTTACATGTTGACTGTGGCGGACAGTTAGAAATGCCCCTGATGAAACACAGTGTGTAGTGTTTGCAGCTGTAACAGAACATTTTTCCTCTGCAACTTTTTTTTTTCTTTGAACAGAACAATTAAAAGCACATGATTAGTATCCATGACGGTTCTACAGTCTGTAGATGGAAAAACACTAACGCCTGCTCCCACTGTGTCAGAGATGGATAACACGAGAGCTGTTCACAGCCACTGCAGAAACTATGAGAGCATTAATATATGATACATTACATTTACACATTA
>NW_019449648.1:0-1279 GCF_002814215.2 Seriola lalandi dorsalis | reverse complement strand
TATGTCCTCTGCTGATGGAGGACTGAACTTTCCCCTGATATCAAAAGGCTTCAGTACAGTTAGATACCAGGTAGGAGGCCTTCAGGTCAGCAACGTTAACTGAGGTTGTGAACTGTAACACTGGTCTTTGACTGTCTCACCTCATCCCACTGGTTTTTCCTTAAGAGCTGACTGTTTTGTCTCCAGGTGTCAGAGTAACTCAGTTACTCTTCCTCCACTGCACGTCTGCATGACCTTTGAACCCTGTACAGGCCCACCGTCTGGGGTTTGGAACCTCTGGATTAGAAGGGAGGTGTTGGAGTCACTCATACACTTGTGAACGGGCAGAGAGAACATGTTTGAGTGTACTGAGTGTGTGCACATCATAACAGATGTAGAGTAACAGAGAGATAATGGAGACTGTATGTATACACAACAAGAATTTAAGACTTAAATCTGACATACTGTCTGTTGAGGTAGTCCAGTGTTTGGACCTCCACCACAGAGTCCTGTTAAATCCTTGGTACCAGTGACTTTGAGGCAACCCCCCCTTTCTGTCTCCACTCTGTGTCCAGGTATTTCCCTATGGATCTGTAACCCAAACTCACAGCCTGCAGCTCTCCTACACTGTACTGAGTGGACCACAAACCACCTGTTGCCTGAAAGTGGCCCAGTCTTCAAAGACTATGCCAAAATCAATAAGAAAACAAAAGTTCCCACCTGTCCTCAGGTGTGTGTTTGTGTGTGTGTGTGTGTGTGTTTCGTCAGGGACTGTAGATTCCTGTGGTCCCAGGACTCCAACCACACTGAAACACCTGTTGGGATCAGTAGTCAGCATGTCCTGATACAGATCCATCACCTGATCAAACAGCTGTCAGAAACACTGTCAGGACCACCTCCTCTTCCTCTCTCCTCTCTCCTCTTCCTCAGTCCCAAGGACAGCTTTCTGAAGTGTGAGCCAGCAGGCTGATGATCCCCAGAGTCCTTTAGGATCCACACTGACTCAGATTAAAGGACCAGTTGTGGAGCTTCATGTTTATGCAAAATAAACATTATTCTTTAGGAAGTGAGCCAGGTGAGGGAGCACATCCGATAAACTCCTCCCTCATATATTGAAATGTTAAAAGTCAGCGATTAGAGCGACCTCACATGTCACATTTCATCAGTTCTGTGTGTTTTATCGGTTATTATTAAAACAATAACAAAAGACGGTGTTGGGTGATGTCATGAAATAGTGTGGGATCATGGGAGTTGTTGTCTTCACCATCATTACAGTAAGCTCCTCCTGGTTTGGATTCCT
>NW_019449647.1:0-843 GCF_002814215.2 Seriola lalandi dorsalis | reverse complement strand
ACGGGTCTCACTCCTCCTGACCTCTGGGTGTTGATCGTTGATGCCACAGATTTCCTGTTTTCACTTTGAACCTCTAGAAAAAGAAGCTGAAGGTCTCAGATGAGCCCTCCCCCCCCCGCAGTCTGTCCTGCTAAACCATCAGTGTGCTCTTCACTTGATCCGATGTTATGAACATGTCCGCCTGTAGGGATAATGAGCGAGCTGGAGGTTTCAGTGTTTCCAAATGCTCTGCACCACAGTGACCTCCAATCACGCTCCCTCTCAAATGAGCAATCACGATTGAGGCTGGCAGAGAGAGCGGCTGCGTCTAACAGCCTCCGTTAGCGGCAGGAATTAGCACTGATTGACTGCTCCATGTCGTCTGGTCCCAGCGAGACAACAGACGTCCAGCCCCCACATCACCTGCTCATGTGCAACCATCAGGTGACTGGTTTCTGCTCAGGGAAGTCTGTAATGAGTCAAAATCAATGTCTCTACTTATTCATAAAATATCACTTACCTGGACGTGTCAGTGTGTTTGCAGAGAGCTGCTCCCACAGCAGCCATTTATAAAGTGGACTTGAGTTTTAAGGATGATGTGTGTGTTTGCTGCAGGCACATCTCTTTATGAGGCCTGTAATGACATCAGTACTCTGCTCTGAATGAATCATTTTATAGAGTCATTTACCCGCCGGCTGCACAGCGCTCTTTCACAACCAGGAGCTCCTGAGCTACGTTTTATGTGTGTGTGTGTGTGTGTGTATGTGTGTGTGTGTGTGTGTGTGTGTGTATGTGTGTGTGTGTGTGTGTGTGTGTGTATACACTTGTATCCTTGTGTGGACCGGACTCAGCTGTAGACCAGTG
>NW_019449646.1:0-865 GCF_002814215.2 Seriola lalandi dorsalis | reverse complement strand
TTCACTTCATGATTTACTTTTAGAGCAGCACACTTGAAACATACTTTAGGATTAACTTTTCACATTGTTAGGTATAACCTCTAAATGCAGTATTTCAGAAAATGTGATGATATAGTAATAATGTTGTTTACGGCAGTGGTTCCCAAGCTTTTCCAACTCATGACCCACTTGAGAATCTTAAAAATGTTGGCAGCCCACATCCCTCGCCATAACAATACAATTTTAATGATAATGATTGAACATTCAGGACTGAACTGAAGCAGGAGCTTAGTTCAGTTTGATGGGGGAGGGATCACCTGTCGATTCACCACCTGACTCTCTCACCTTTTAACTCTTCCTATTGCTTTTTTTTTCTTTTTATAATCACATCTTTTCATCAAAATTATAGCCTTCTGTTTTGCAAATGATTTGATGTTTTAAAATAGGGGCAGAGTAGAAATTTCAGTCCGGGCTAGTCATGAAAGTTCAACAGCACATAGGTGACAACAATAGAAACAGCAATAAAAGATCTAAACACCTTCAGCAGCAGAATTAAAGAGCCACACTTTGCATGTTGGTAGAAATAATTATTACTTCCTATGCTAAACAAGAATTTCATATTAATTCTCTGGTAACCAGAGGGAAAATCACATGTTTTTAGTGTTTTGTAGAGCAGACTTTTTAGCCCTTATCACTACATTGATGCACTGGCAACAAATTGCAGCAAGTCCGCATAGCTCGTAGTTTTTTGGAACACATTTCTATATATTAGTATATTTTTTGTCGATTGATGTTTTTTATTCTACGTCGTTGTTTCGTCTGACGATGGAGAAAATAATGTACACAAAGGAAGAACTCCTGGCTTTAAAGTTTACCAGATATGGAG
>NW_019449645.1:0-959 GCF_002814215.2 Seriola lalandi dorsalis | reverse complement strand
GGGGGGGGGGGGGGGGGGGCAGGGGGTGGGGTCAGCTGACGGGTTGAGGTGACCGGCTTCCTGCTTTGTCACGGAGACATTTTTCCTGTTCAGGAGGAGACGTTTTGTGCCACACTGTAATGTTTTCCTTTGTGCTACCTATTTATACCTCAGTGCTGCTCTGTGATGGACGGATTGTCTGTGTGTCATTGATCAATGTTTTTGAAAGCCTCTCTGTGAAACAACAAATTAAAATGGATTTAAATTGCCTGAAAACAATTAAAAAAATAACAATCTATTTTGATCTTAACCAACATAATTTATACAATCTCTCTGCATTTACTGTGCCTGTCTTTACTTGCAGCATTTGGTTCAGCCATGTTAAAGCGACCTTGGTTGTTTGCCAACCTCAAGTGAGGAAGAAATAAAGCAATCGAAAGGGAGTGAGCGAGGTCACAGTGTATTTGATTACAGGTCGGGTTGCATGGACTGTCGGTAACAGAGATCAGATAAGGCCCGGAGAAGATTACAGGTAATGGGTCACTTCTGGTTCTGATGTTTGCAGGTATGGGACCGGTACAGGTTTCCAGATCTGGACCCGTGCAGGATAGATGTTGGAGTTATCATTATACACATTTTTTCAAATTATTTATGATAATATTTTGTACTAATTATCTTACTCCACTACTTTTAATACAATCTGTCTTTAGCAAACATTAAATGAATATTTTTCAACAAGAAAAAAAGTTCAGTCATTAGAGTTGTAAACATCCTGCCTAATTTAACTATGATTGTAAAGAACCAAAGATGATTACGACAAACACATTTATTAGTATTCATAACCTATTTGTCACAGTGACATGAATTAGCCACGCAGGAGTTTACTGCGTCGCAGTGATTCCCCCCACGATGCATTAATAGATGTTAATTCATGCCGGTGTCAGGAGACCCAACATGTTTATGTGAAGTTTTATGACCTC
>NW_019449644.1:0-824 GCF_002814215.2 Seriola lalandi dorsalis | reverse complement strand
CACACACACACACACACACACACACACACACACACACACACACACACACACAAACACTCACACACAAACACACACAAACACACACAAACACACACAAACACACACAAACACACACACACAAACACACTTCTCATCTCCATGTGACATGTCTGGCATGGCTGTTTGTCAGACTGGTCATCGGCCATTAAGTGGCAGCTTGTGAACTACACCACAGAATTCTCTGCATGGCACAGGGAGCAACTTTGAGGCTGTACAGCAGGTCATAGACGGGGGCATTCCCAGTGAATCTACTCTCAGGTTCTCACGGCTGTTTTGAATGTGCATGTGAAGGGGTTGCAAACAAAAACAAATTGCTCTGGAAGGATTAGAAGTCCTTCAATATGACCTCATCGCACAGATCATTACATGAAAACCTGCACCACACCTTACACTCATGAGGCACTCTAATGATGGAACACAACTGCAATGACTATAACTAAATCAACACTCATATTTATTGTCAAGACAAATTAAACCTGAACAGCTGTGCATGGTGACACTTTAAAAAAAACAAAACTTTTTAACATTTAGTTGCGACTGTTAAGTCACCTATGAAGCAAAATTGCTCAATACTGTAATAGACCACTTTTAGCCTATCTTTACTGTCAGTGCTGTTAATTGTGGTTTCATTTCGACCCTGGAAAAGGTCACACTGCATAATAGGGTTTGTGTTACACTGCTGCTTTAAAGCTTGAGTCATCGATGGAAGGCGAAGAATTTATTTTTGCCTGTGCTCCAGACTTTTAACTGCCACCAGCCCATCAGATATTCACCTCACTGCTAGC
>NW_019449643.1:0-898 GCF_002814215.2 Seriola lalandi dorsalis | reverse complement strand
AACTGACTGTCTGAACTGAGCAGCCATCTCAGAGATGAAAGTGTTTACATGCAGCTCAGGTCTTGTGTTGTAAAGTCTTTTACAGATGGGACACTGGCACTGGACATTAACATCCCAGTGTTCAGTGATGCATTTGTTACAGAAGTTGTGTCCACATGGTGAGGTGACTGGATCAGTGAACACATCCAGACAGATGGAGCACAGAAACTGATCCTCAGTCAGCAGACAGCTGGCAGCAGACATGTCAACACACTGAGGGCAAAAATGTGAAAAAAAATGTAAATGCAGATAATTTCATTATTTGTTTAATTACACCAAATTGTGATTAGTGGAAGGGGCGCTATCCTTGATTCCATCATTCACACAACTGAGGAACACATTTAATAAGGAATTGGCACAACGCAAACATCAAAGGAACTTTTCAATGAACTGCATTGTAGACACTTCAGCCCCTTTTCCACAGGACAAAAACCCACTTAGACACACTAACATCAGGCTTTTGTCAGCAATGGAAAGGGTTTTAATCGGTATCACACCTGGGTCAAATGACTCTGCTGTAGACACTTCCAGAGACAGAGACAGACGGAAGACTGAGCTGCAATGAAAGTTTGAAAAACACACAATCACTGATGGAAGCATCTCATTACAGATGCTCCTTTCCAGATGTGACAGATCTGTTTCTACCAGTCTGCAGGGCGACTGGTTCTTGTTAATACCATAATTTCAGTCTGTAAATTTATAACAGAATTCAGTTTCAAAGAGCCTTGAATAATAAAAAGCACCATGTCATCCTGCGTTACTGCTGCACTATTGGTTAAATCAGGACAAAGAGGAGGAAGAGCAGGTACAGAGAGAGGACGATGATACAGAGTGCAGAGAAACAGGTGGATGAAATCTG
>NW_019449642.1:0-930 GCF_002814215.2 Seriola lalandi dorsalis | reverse complement strand
TGTTCTGGTATATGTCATAAAGTGGATAAAAGTCTGTGAATTAGATTACTTAATTTTTCATTCATTCTTGCCAAGCGTCGTATATTTCACCCATTTCTTCCCATAGTGCCCAGACTATAAGCATACAACATATACTAAAATACACACACATATATATATATTATCAATATTATTATTACAGGTTTACAATTTCTATATTGATTTTTTATGTATACATATACCCATATTTCCTATATTACCGAAATAATTCTATTCAAATTAGTAGCTTACATTCAGAGGTATATACCTCAAGTTCTGTTATACAGGGAAGCTTTGACATTATATAGTAATTAATATATGCTGTGTCATTTGTTTACTATATACTCTTACTGTATGGTCTGTGGGACAATACGAAATACACAGGTGTTACTAATAACATGAACAATGGCTCTGCTCTATTGAAGTGTCTCAGTAAGCCATGACAGTGTAACAGTGAGTCAGCATGCACTGTGCCAGAACCCTGAAACCCAATAAGCTAAATGTAATTCAGTTATAACTAATTCTTTCTCTGAAATTCCAAAATGCCCTTCATGGAAAACACCTATTGGCCTGTACTTGGGTAATGGTTGTTTATTTTGTCCAGTTTTTTCATGAGGCGCTAAGGACAATACATTTTTTCTTAATAAATTTTATTGTAAACAAGAAAACAATGTGCAGGAGTTGTCAAAATAAGTGAACCACAATCACATAAGGCAATCAGTATGTAAAACAAAAAGTTTACCATGGCTGGCCACCAGTCATATCATTGATTGCTGTTCATATGTCCTTATGTTGAATTGCAATTTTTACTTTTACATTTTTATGATTTACAATAAATGTGTACGTTTTCATTACTAGCCAATGTTAGAGTTAAATGTCTCTGAAAGTTCAGCAAATGTCAACTCATTACAA
>NW_019449641.1:0-906 GCF_002814215.2 Seriola lalandi dorsalis | reverse complement strand
ACCTCTGAGGTCAACAAATCAACTTTTGCTGGAAGTGCCCAGCTCAAAATACAAACACTGGGGTGACCGAGCCTTTTCTGTTGCTGCCCCCAGGCTCTGGAATAAGCTCCCTGCCGAGATGCGTCTTATTTCTGACCTGGGCCTCTTCAAATCTAGCCTAAAAACCTACCTTTTTAGGATGGCATTTATGCCCAGTAGTATGATAACACTTTTATCTTAATCGATTTTGTTGTATTTTATTGCTCTCATTGTTCTTTTATTTTTTTTTTAAAATTGTTTTCACTCATTTTTCTCTTTATCTGATTTTTCTCTCTATTTATTACCTGTTGTAAAGCAAGCAAGGTACGCTGAAAGGATTGTTGTAAAAGGGCTGTATAAATAAAGTACATTTACCTTTATATTTACAAAGATATCCCTGATTAACATGTGACTTAATCTCAACAACTATTCAATGATCTTCTGACTCATTAAGCCCCACCAACAGGTTGAATTTTCCACATGTTTAACACTTAAGGCAAAACATGACCTCACCTCAAAAAATATGATCTAATATCTGTCAACCTCTTGTATTTTGTGTTTAATGCTAACATAGCCCGCTAACAAGACACAAAGTGTTATCTGTAAACGTCGCTCAGTACCAGATCTTCTATTGCAAACATCAGCTGTAAACGACAACCTGGAACCAGAACTCACCCTTTTGTATGGCAAATATAAGGCTACACTTGTTAGCTTGGTTTAGCATAATGACTGGAAACAAGAGGAAATGGCTGAAGTCTCAGCTTTTTGCTTGACAACCTCACAGTTTGGACAAAACTTCAGGAAGTCCAAGAAACAGTCAGACACATTACCCCCCATAAAACTACAATATGGTTTTGTACTAAAGGCTTTGTTCAGATTTAAAAAAAA
>NW_019449640.1:0-865 GCF_002814215.2 Seriola lalandi dorsalis | reverse complement strand
TGGCTTCTCTGTGACCTGGCACCTGTCTCTTCGCAGACATTTAGGTGTATTTAAGAGGCATAATTCCAGCTTAGGTATGAATGGGGTCAAAAGGTCTTACAGCTAATGGTGGCTGATATTTACTCCAAGTCAGTTTGTGGTAGAAGAGCCATATGTTTCACAAGATTGATTCAGATATTTCACTTGGATATTTGCTTGTGATTTATCTCCTCTCTATCGCTAATTACAACCTTACATGGTACAGTGAGGCTTGCATGTGAGGCTTCAAAGTCAACACAAACAGCTTTAGCTCATCTCTGTGGCGCCTCGTGTCGTCGTATCTAAACCTCGGCCCCCGGTCAGACAGGAGTCCTTCCTCCGGAGGCAGAGAGGCCGTGGTTTAAATCAATAAATCTAGAGGATCAGGGCTGTCAATGTGGGGTTAACAGTGAAGATTCCAGCCGCAAGAATTTATGGGCAGTGTCACGTCCCTGGACCAATCTTGTTTCAAAGTGAAGGATTGAGAGTCTTCAACCGGAGATTAGGTTCTGTAATATACACTCAGACCACAGCCTGCGTGATTTCAGCAGTGTGTGGTTTTAATTATGTCTTATCACAGGATGTAGTGAGGCAGCCGCTGCCAGTCACACACACAAACACACACACACACACACTTCAAACACATATGAAATCATGAGTCTTTTACATAAGGCCATGCAGACTGCATAATACAGTTGTCAGTATGTCTCAGTTTAACTTATCCTTTCCAATCTGATCTGTCTTCAAGATCATCTAAAGAGACATTAGTCCCTCTGTATCCTTCTCCTCTCACTTCTTCCTTCTCTTTCCTCCCCTCAAAGAAAAAAAAATTGTAATGAGGACTAAA
>NW_019449639.1:0-852 GCF_002814215.2 Seriola lalandi dorsalis | reverse complement strand
GGGAAACAAAAGCAACTCTAACTGAAGAGATTTCAATGTACAAACCTCCCGCCCCCCAAAGCAAACACAAAAAATACATTCATCAACCTGCCAGAAAACAACCCCCCGAAACCTTAGTGGTCGTCCCCTCGTGCAACGCTCCAACATCAACGCTGTAACTACCGCTCCATCGCTCTGTGCAGCAACCACATGCTGAAGCCCCTGTCTGGTTTATGTGTTACTCATCCATTTGCCCTGAGGAGAGCATTCATGTTTTGTAATGGTCAGCTCCATCACCATCCCTCCTGTCCACTCCAAAGTACCCACCAGGCAGAACCACTTAAAAGTCTTTCATGTTGCTTTTCTTCCTGTTTTTTTTTTCCTCCTCCACTCCGCCTTTGTTGCAGGATGAATAAGATGCCGAGAGCTGATGGGTTGCTGGCCTTAATGGTCTCTCCCTTTTACCTCCACCTTATGAGCTATTTGAATTTCATGACTGATGTTTTGCCATTGCCTCATCCAGAGCATGAGAGAACAGGGTTCAAACTTCTTGACAAAGTCTCTCCATAATTCATAACACACCCCTCCTCACACACTCTCACACACACACACACACACACACACACACGCACACACACACACACATAATAACTAACTCCTCAGCCAGTTATACCATAAGTAAGGCACTTGATTTTCATCTCCACTTCTGATGTCATAAAAACACAAACAGATGAGAGAGAAAAAAAAAAAGCAGAATCCAAGAAACACCTTTCAGAACAAGAAACTCCCAAAGATTAAACCACATTATGACCCCACCCTACACCAGGAAGCCACTTGCTTTTAGTTTTTTTCCCCATCTTATATGAGATAATG
>NW_019449638.1:0-895 GCF_002814215.2 Seriola lalandi dorsalis | reverse complement strand
CAGGTCATAGTATCCTAAAGGAGTTTTTTAAATCGAAAACAACTGGACTAGGTTATTTGTCTGGGAAGACGTTTCACCTCTCATCCAAGAGGCTTCATCAGTTCATGTACGCATCTGACCAGGCTAGGACTGGTCCTGAAGGAACCAGTCCTAGCCTGGTCAGTAAATACGTAAATATGTAAATACGTAAATACGTAAATACGTAAATACGTAAATACGTAAATACGTCTTCCCAGACAAATAACCTAGTCCAGTTGTTTTCGATTTAAAAAACTCCTTTAGGATCCCTAATTTATGTTTACCTTTGCTGCTAATACTTTACTAATATTCCTTTCTGATTAAGATTATGCAATTACAACTGCAACATGATTAAACTGTAGATGCACTTTACCAGGCTTAAATGCTACATATTCACGAGTGTTTCTGGCTGTCTAAAAATCAAAGCATAAACATTTGGTTTTTCTATTGTTTATATCATTAAAAATGTATGTTATCTATTCCAGTAATTCATTCTATTTGCTGTGCTTTACAAGTGACAGTAGAGTAAATTATATGCATTAATGTAGTTAAAGCTTTTCTGTCCTAATTGAAAAACATCTCACTTCTATTCTGATACTCCGTCTTGAAAAATAAAGTCTGAGTTAGGGGGTGTGCAAAAACATGATGTAGTTCTTTGTATTTGACTAAGTGGGCACACTTATGCAAACTTACTCAGTCGGCTACAGCTGACTTCCCAGCTCTATTATCATATTGTAGTTATTAATGTATGATTGACCTATTTAAGTAATGGTATACATTTATCATTCTCTATGTCTTGTGATTACATATTTATTGCTTGTACATGCATCCTCTCCACGCTCTGTCCTTCTCTTATTTTCATTTTCCCCTTTCTCCC
>NW_019449637.1:0-973 GCF_002814215.2 Seriola lalandi dorsalis | reverse complement strand
GACGTGATGCTCCTCATTGCGTGACAAACACCTGTGACACCTCCCTGTATAACATCTACGCTGGACCGGACCTCAGGACACGACCAAACTCGCTCTGCTAACTCTCTTCTGCTTCGAGTCCCGAGGGTTTGCTCTGAACCTGGAAAACCTGCCTTTAGTTTTTGTGAATCAAACACGTGGAATTATCTACACCTCGACATCCTCACCACACCTGCACGATTCAAGACGATGATCTCAAACCACGTCAAACCTCAGTCTGAGTGTTGTTTTAACAAATGAAGAAAACCTCAGTGGTGTTTGAGGCTTAAATAAATAAATTAAATGAAATGAAATGAAATGATGAGAATGAATGAGAATGAGAAAATGTATTTGTCTTCAACAGAGTTCAGCTTGTTGAAAGAATTTTCCAGAAATAAATGTGTATATTTTGCAACGAGACAAAGTGATGCAGGAAAATGTTTTCATTTGAAAATAAGGATTCAATTACAGAAAAATGACTTGATAAGGATTAAATGTTTTTGGACATTGCATCAGTTCTTCTCAAAGGCCTGTGAAGTGTTAATGTGGACTTCACTTTAAACCGATCACAGCACGGACTCAGGTCCGAACACTTGGGAGGATTTTCTCTGTCAGTTATTGTTTTGTGTGAAGAGGCTCAAACCTCTGATCGCTCATTCCCTCTCGGTCCGTTACCTCCTCCTGAATGAAATAATAGTCAAATAAAACTCTCTCATTTCACTGAGGGGTCCCCCGGGAGCCTCTTAAGGGCCCCTGAGGGTCCCCAGACCCCACTTTGGGAGCGGTCGGTCGGGCCCACGTTTACAGGCTGCGGTAATGATGCTTGTTTGTCCAGCGGTCTGTAAATCACACCGACATTAGAGCTGTCACAGGATCCACTGGAGACACAGCAGACCATCACTAACACCCCCGAACCCTGGAGACGCTCGCCGCCGGATCTATAGCCAAAAAAAAA
>NW_019449636.1:0-1086 GCF_002814215.2 Seriola lalandi dorsalis | reverse complement strand
GGAAGCAGCACAGCAATACTGATGAATAATTAACTGATTAATCAATTAGCAAACAGTAAAATGGAGTTTCTGAACTTTTTTGTTTCATTTTTTTATTTAACCTTTAACTAGGAAAAATTGCATAGAGATTAAGAATCTCTTTTTGCTACATCACAGAGTGACTGAGTAATGAAGCTTCTGAGTGTTGGACTTTTCTCATTGGCTGTTGCTCTTTTAAAATGATCTGGTGTGAACAGAATCTATTTTGTCATCAGGAGTTATTCACAATGGATCCACAACAGCTTTGATTTTAACACCTGAAGTGACTTTTCGTCCAACAAAGCACCTAGTGACAGAGCTAGAGACTTTTTTGGACAAACCTGATCTACTTTCCATGGAGGAGAGTCATCAGTAACGTCAAGTAAAAATCTGACACAGTTTTGTAGCCATGTCACTTAAAAACAAAGACATCTTAAGGAATCTGCCTCTAAGGCAAAAAGAAACTGGGAGAACACAGAGAATTCTGTCCAGAACATTTCAGACACAGAGGTAGAGCAGGAGCACACAGAGGTGGACAAAGTACACAACTTCATTACACGAGTTAAAGTACTGCAGTACTTTATTTTAAAAATACTAAGGAAGAAAAAAGTAAAAAAAAGTACATTTTTTACATCAACTCATTGTTGTATTGTTCCACATTTACAGTACCTAATGACTGTGAAACAACCTACTGACTGATTGACTGACTGTAGAACCTTTACAATAAACAGACTGTAGAATATGATACAAAACCAAGAGAAAAAACATGATTGAATCAACAAAAGTAGCCCTTGTTGTTTTCATATTTCTTTTCCTTAGTCAGTGAAGTTTGGTTGTGTTAAACACAGCAAACATTTCAAACTAAATTAATCTTTCTTTATTTCTAAAGCTTCAAACAGACTTCAGTGATCTGAAATCTGTGTCTGTTGAAGAATCTTCTGCCTCCTCTTTATCTAACGTTGCCATGGTTACGACACTGACAGGTTCAAACATGACTGACAGTGGAGGAGTTGGCTGTGATTGGTTTTTCTCCTGTAATGAACACAGTGTATGGTCTATCACATTTTC
>NW_019449635.1:0-889 GCF_002814215.2 Seriola lalandi dorsalis | reverse complement strand
GCCGTCTCCCCCCGCCGAGCTGCTGCCGGCCGCGGAGGAGCTGCCCTCCCCCGCCGGTCCTGCCTCAGAGGCCGGAGGAACCTCCTCGCCAGCGGGGTAGTCCGTCTCTCTGGCTCCTGAACAAAGACAGACACGGAGATTTGAGGACACGGAACCACTCGCAGGTCACGTGATCACATGACCACATCCACTCACCTGGTACGCTGGTGATGCAGAGGACGTGGGAGTTACACACGAAGAAGCTCTCCAGGATGTTTCCAGGCTGGTTGGCGTCGATGACCACGACCTTGGTGGTGGACTGGGTGCTGGTGCAGATCCAGACCAGAGATGAGAGTTCATCCTGCTGCCGCAGCTCCTGCTGCTGCTCCTGGACGACATGAGGAGGTCTGTCAACTGAAGGAGGGGTGTGTGTGTGTGTGTGTGTGTGTGTGTGTGTGTGTGTGTGTGTGTGTGTGTGTTTACCTTGAGGTCCTGATCCAGTTTGTCCAGACTGCTCTGGGACCCAGTCTTCTTCTTGGGGCTCTCAGGTCCAGGTACGTCACTGTAAAACACACTGGCCCCGACGATCAGACCTCCGTCTCTGGTTTTCCCTCCAGAGAGATTCACACCGGCAGCACACCACAGCTGAGACACACACAAACACATAATCACAAACACATAATCACAACCACACACACAGTCACAACCACAGTCACAACCACAACCACAGTCACAATCACACACAGTCACAACCAGTCACACAGTCACAATCACACACAGTCACAACCACACACACAGTCACAACCACACACAGTCACAACCACACACAGTCACAACCACACACAGTCACAACCACACACACAGTCACAACCAGTCACAACCACACACACAGTCACAACCACACACACAG
>NW_019449634.1:0-865 GCF_002814215.2 Seriola lalandi dorsalis | reverse complement strand
CTGCTTCACACCCACGATGACGAAGAATGAAGCATATCGCCCCCATCAGGAAGACATCAGAACTACAGTTTCACAGTTTCAGGACACCAAAGCTTTTCAGAAGATGTAGCTGAATATATTTTACTCATGTAATTGAGTCCATTACTGCAGTTTCTTTGGAAGCTATTGTGTAAATAGCTCTGGATGGAGAAGAGACAGACATTTATGAAGAACATTTTGTATTTACATGTAATTATTTTTGAAAGGTCTTAATAATGTCCAATTTTAAAAAACTTTAAACTTGGAATAAAAAGCTACTGAAAAGAAAAAAAATAACTCATGAAGAAGGAATGTTTTTGTTGCTGGAAGGAGACAGTATTTTGTAGTTGAGTAGTTTTAATAGCCTCATAGTTATATTACAACTGCATCTTGAATATCTTTAAAGCTCTGTTCAATCATGATGTCTGACATTTAAAGGGGCTATTTGTGAGTTTTCTCTGCTGCTGAACATGGTTTCTTGCCGGGAGCAGGTGGTGCCGATTGTCACTTGACAAGATCGTTGTCAGCCATTGTTGTCTTTATAATTTATGAGGTTATAATATGCGCTCTGAGCAGAAAAGTGACCACAGTGACTCGCTATCGGAAAGTGATGAGACGCGCTGGGGCTGATCTGGTTACCACGCTAACTTCAGTAGAGGGAAAGAAGTGATAGAAACAAGAGTTAGTACTGGTTGTTTTCCACCACTGGAGACAGCTCTTGAATAAAGGAATGAAGTTTGATACTGAAGTTGCAAAGTTTCTTCAAGACTGTTGAGTAAGCAACTTTTAATGCTAATGTAGCTATGTAGCAATGTTAAAACTTACAAAGAGCTACTTTAAAGACACA
>NW_019449633.1:0-1019 GCF_002814215.2 Seriola lalandi dorsalis | reverse complement strand
ATGGTTGTAAATCTACTGGGTAAATAGATAGTTCTCGTTGTGGCAGTTTAATTTTTCTAACTTAAGAAGCCAAGAAACTGACCTGGAGCTGGCCTCGGTTAGTGAAAAGGAAGGAGGTTTATTAAATGTCAAACGCTTTTCGATTCAAAAAGCACATCGTTAATTTTCATCCACACTGATTTTCATTCCGTACGTGTTTCCTTTTCAAACTGACTCACTCTCACTTTTTCTTCAGGTTTCTTTGGACTTGACATTCCCATCGACTTCATCTTAAACCATTCATCTTCCCTGATGGTTCTGCTCGGAGGATTGCTTGTTGTGGTCATCTGTCTTCTGGTTGGAATATTGTGTTATCGCAGGTAACAGTCTGTCATCTCTTACTAGTCTATATAAGTGGTGATCATATTAAAAAGACTGCTGAAAGAATGTAAATGTACAATGTAAAGACACACTTACTGATTTTGTTGCACCACAAATCTTTCCATTTCTTCCCAGGTTTTTGGGCAAATCAAGTATTTTCTTCATATCTTCAATTTAGGGTTAAAATATGCTTCATCTGATGCAACTGGAGGATGTTGTTCCTATTTAGTGGTAATTATAAGTAAATAATATTTTACTGAAAATCTTTTCTATACATACTATATATAGTATTTATATATACTATAAATCAAGTATCAAATACTGATGTTGTGTAGGCTTGAAAAGGTAGCGTCTTGCAACCACAGTGTGATCCTTCTCTGCTGTTGACATCTGGTCCAAACACCAACCCACAACATGGATAATTACACCACATCTGTGCTGCCGTATCACCTCCTCATAGCACTGAAGCTGCAGCAGAAGGCGTGTGTTCAGGGAATTATTTCCTGCAGGAGTGATTTGAGAATGTGGTGTGACTCTGGGGTGGGGGGGTGGAGGGGGGTGTTATTATTTTATCACTATTTTTCAATTCAGTGTTCCTTTAAAAAATACTTCACTGCCAGTAAAATATCAAGCTGTTAAACATAACAAAGCATTAGTGA
>NW_019449632.1:0-860 GCF_002814215.2 Seriola lalandi dorsalis | reverse complement strand
GTGCTCAGTTTGATCAGCTGCTTCGCCGGGGGAGTTTTCCTGGCCACCTGCCTGCTGGACCTGCTGCCGGACTACCTGCAGGGCATCAACGAGGCCTTCAGCAACGCAGGCATCACAGTAAGACCACACGAGTCCAGACTTTAGACTGTTCAGACCGCCGGCCTCGTTAATACACATACGGCGGCGTGAAAAACGAGGGCCGTCGTTCACATGTCACACGACCATAAAGCGACACACACTGCTGCGCCGACAGAAAGGATTCATAAAGACTCACATGTCTGCGAAGTCAGGAACAGAAAACTCAGTTAAACTGGAACTTTGGACAAATTAAAGTGAGAATTTGTTAACGTTGCTGAACAGAGACACTTTGCCGATCGCAGCTTAATGACTGGTTAATGAATTTCACCTGTACAACCCAGAACCCAGGACAGCTCAGGTGTGTGCTTCAGTGAAGTGTAACAATGTCTTGTTTAACTAAAGCTGTTAAATTAATGTAGTGGAGTATAAAGAAAAACATTTCCCTCTGAAATGGAGTGGAAGTATAAAGTAGCGTAAAATGGAAATACTGCTGCCTCAAAATTTTAATGGAGTTCAATGATCCAACAAGTAAAACCCCTGAACTCGAGTGAAACAAAGATGGAATCTGTTATAGATGCTAATATCAAAAAGCTAAAAGACTAACTAAACCACCTCAGACACACAAAGACTATTAACATGAAATGATAAACTCTATATTGATGTTAAACGTTTCTCTGCAACAACTAATCCTCCATCGTCTCACTGCTCATGACTGAGATCCAGAGTTTGTAACATTAGATCAAACATGACATTTTATATTGGTCATGAAATCACAAGCTAAC
>NW_019449631.1:0-874 GCF_002814215.2 Seriola lalandi dorsalis | reverse complement strand
CCCCCCCCCCCTTTACCTCTCTCCCTCACTATCTCTTTCCCTCATTCTCTCCTTTTCACACACGCAGACACACACACTCTCTCTCCCACTTTCTCTTTCAGTACAGAGGGGAAGGAGGGAGAAGGAGTTGATTTATTCTGTGCCCTGAGGAAGTTATGTGATGCAGCGTGACCTTCACAGTCAGCTGCCATAGTGTGCACGCACACACACACACACACACACACACACACACACACACACACACACACACACACAGAGTCACTTCAGAGCTGTGAGGAAGAGAGAGGTGGGGTGAGCGATAGAGAAAGGGAGGTAGAGACAGGAGAGTGGCACAGATACCACAAAAAGACAATCTCCACTTGCATGTTTGTTGCATATTCACAAATTAACAGTGGATTGAAGGGAAAATAAAGGAAGGTCTGGATAGATAAGATAATGTACACATTGAGTATTTGTACACACATCATGCACCAAATGCTGTGTGATGGTTTCTGTTGTAATACTGTGAATTTTGTTCAGTGTTTGTCTGATTTGTCCACGGTCGTCCTTGTCACCGCCTCCGTCTCCTTTGCCCCCTAAACTTGCCTTTATTCTGCATCCCTAAATTCTCAGTCTCTGCGCCGATAACGCTGGAAAAAAAAAACCCACTTCTTTTTCCTGATAATGGCATCAGTGATCTCCAGTCATCTTGCCCACATACACTCCTCATTGCAGCTAAATAACCTTGCACTGTTCTCAAGTTCAATTAAATCCCTTCTCTGGAACCCAGTTTGCCTGCATTAAACAAAGGATGGTGCCTGTGGATATTTACAGTCTGTATATGGAATGCTACTGATTAATAAATGCTTGTGTGCGTGTGTGTGTGTGTGTGTGT
>NW_019449630.1:0-1280 GCF_002814215.2 Seriola lalandi dorsalis | reverse complement strand
CCCCCCTCGCCATGAGGGCGAGCGAGGAGACGCTGACGCTGTGCTGTTTGTTTAGGAGGAGGAGGAGCGCAGAGCCAAGGAAGAGCAAGAGAAACGGGAGGAGGAGGAGTACTTAAGACTCAAGGCCTCGTTCATCATTGAAGACCAGGGAGAGGAGGAGCAGCTCAGTGAGGACCAGGTCAGATCAGTCTAGATCCAGATCCAGTTCTATCTCTGCCCTTTAATGGATTAAACTAATGTCTGTGTTCTTGACTTCAGTCTCGAAACATGCTGCAAGAATTCATCCAGCACATTGAGGTGAGACTGAGACCCCCACACATCCAGACTCTACTGGACTACATGATCTCAGGGTCTGACTCAAGTGTCCCTTTGTCCTGCAGAGCTCTAAGGTGGTTCTCCTGGAGGACTTGGCCTCCCACTTTGGGATGAGGACTCAGGATGCCATTGCCAGACTGCAGGACCTGTTAGCTGAAGGCTCCCTCACAGGTCAGTGAGACCAGGGCTGGGGTTGGTGGAGTTGCTAACGATGCTAGCTGTTAATTACGAACTGCTGAGGCTGCTAACTGCTAAAGCTATTCACTGCTAAAGCTGCTCACTGCTGAAAAAAACACGTGAAACATCAGTCATGTGATTTCAAACTTACTTTGTAGTGTCACTCTAACGTGTTGCTGAACATTGCTCTATATTGTTGCTGTGATTCCTGCAGGAGTGATCGACGACAGAGGGAAGTTCATCTCCATCACTCCAGAGGAGCTGGACTCTGTGGCTCACTTCATCAGACAGAGAGGCAGAGTCTCCATCACTGAACTGGCTCAGGCTAGTAACTCTCTCATCAACCTGACACCTGAGGCCCGCAGCACCGCCTGAAAGACCCCAGACCACCGCAGGACGCCCAGACCTCGGTCACCATAAGACTGCTGGAGAATAATCTGAACCCAGAACTGTGTCTCGTAGTGTTTGTTCTTTTAAAATACAGACCTGATCACGTTTCAGGACCCTGTGCTCAGACCAGGACTTCAGTTTGATTCGTGTCAAAGTTGATTGTTAAACTCCATCAACCATCAAAATGAAAAACAAACAGTTTTGATTCCCGTTGTCGTCTTTTCTCTGTTTGTTTCATGTCACGCGACCTTTGTGGTGGTTGTCATAGTTACAGTGAGGATAACACGGACTAGCTCGACGTCTACACCTACACACTGAGCCCTGACCTCCAGCTGATCCGGGTCATCAGTGTCTACAGAAGAGAGAGAAACTGTTACCTTTTAATATAACTTCATTTA
>NW_019449629.1:0-866 GCF_002814215.2 Seriola lalandi dorsalis | reverse complement strand
TTTTTGACATTTTGTACTGTGATGTTTTTTGGCATTTTTATGCCTTACTACACTATGTGAGTTGATTCCTTATAATACTATGATGTTTTTATAACCGTTTATACCTTAAAATACTATGATGTATTTTTTACATTTTTTGCCATACTATACTATGACGTTTTTTGTGATTTTTATGCCTTACTAGACTATGCATAGGCATAAAAATCCCAAAAAATAAACTTAAAAAAAAATATATATATATATATATACTATGACTTTTTATGCCTTACTATACTATGAACCTTTGACTTACTATACTATGACGTTTATGACTTTTTATGCCTTACTGTACTATGATATTTTATGACTTTTCATGCCTTACTATACTATGATGTTTTTATGAAATGTTATGCTATACTATACTATCACTTTTTATGCCTTACTATGAGTTTTATGCCTTACTATACTATGAAGTTTTATGCTTCACTATACTGTGAAGGTTTCATGACATTTTATGCCTTACTATAGTATGACTTTTTATACCTTACTTCCAGTTTTATGCTTTCCTATACTATGATGTTTTATGCCTTACTATACTAAAACGTCACAGTAAAAAGTCATAAAAGTGTCATACAGTATTTATGTATGAATATATCTATATGTATTTATGCACGTATGAATGAATGTATGTATATAACTACATAGGTATGTATGTACATATCTATCTATCTAAATGGTTAAGAACAGAATGTGCTGTGTCACATTTCCCCATCACAGGTTAAACTGTCACATTATTTTTCAGATGAAAAAACACCTCAACCATCCACTTAACTTAACCTTAACTCTTCTGATTCTATATATTTTTCTAATTAAAAGGCTTATTGTGC
>NW_019449628.1:0-866 GCF_002814215.2 Seriola lalandi dorsalis | reverse complement strand
GACACACCTTCAGGTCACTGAAAATGCTGCTGTCTAAGAATAACTGTTAACAACAATAACTGAATCAGAAGTATCTTGGAAACGCTCCAGTGCTCTCCAGCGACTCGCTTACTTTGTTTAGTGCTGGGAAGGCAGTGCACAGTGGGTTTATCAGTGAGTTTTTTCACTGACAATCAGCTGCTGGGAACCATGCTGATGAGAGTGAAGAACATTAAACATTAAAGTTGTGGTGCCAGTAAACCTATACATTGAGTCAAAAGCCACTTAACACTTCAGATAGCTGAGGGAAACTGTAATAATTCTCTGTGGGTTTGTCACTATGACCTTTTTTCATATACACAGTCATTTGATCCATTGTTAATATAAATACATGGATGATGGCAGCTTCAAAGACATGGTAAATCACAACTGATAGCTGAAGGCTGTATCTTTTCACACATCCCAACTCCATTTATTGTCACATCAGGACAGTTATGTAACTTCTTCGTTGTGTCTATGGGAATGTGGAAATTTTTATCATTCAACAAGGATGCTTGAACACAAATGTTTCATTTACCGAAGTGATGAAGTTAGACAGCGGTGGCAATGTCAGCTGGACAGGTGCAACCCACCAAATGTGTTTAAGATTTGATTTATCAAAGTATTGAGACCATCTGCAACCACAGAAAAATGATGTTTGTGTCCCATCACCAACAGGCAGCTATTATAACAATAGACAATAGATGCCAGCTTGAAACTGTTACAAGATGAAAAAGTGCTTTTGCCTTCGTGTTTTGGCTTTTGTATTTGTGTTGTATTTGTGTCTGTGTTGGCCACCGTGTTTATCCATTTACATATAAAAGGTATTTGGTTACCAGTTGTTCCAC
>NW_019449627.1:0-866 GCF_002814215.2 Seriola lalandi dorsalis | reverse complement strand
AATTCAAATCTAAATACATCAAATAAACTAGAGCCACCTCCTCGTGGTCGTATCCCTCCGCCACGCAGAATAGTTCCAGGTCACTTCCTGTTTATCCAGAGTCAGAGAAAACATGAACTATTTGTGTGACATTTTGCATAATAGCTGTGTGAAGTCTTGAGTAATGGCTAAAAATTGTTTTGTGAGGTCACTGTAAGCTTGACCTTTGACCTTTGACCTTTGACCCCCCCAAATGTAACCAATTCATCCTCGAGTCCAGTTGAACGATTTCCGTCAAGGCGTTCCAGAGATATCGTGAGACTGAGACAGACAACCTGTAAACAAAATGGCGGCTCTGACTGTCGCTGGTGCGGAGGAATAAAAAGTAAAAACACCAGGTAAAATAAACAAGAATAAAAACAGATGTAGGACCACGATTAAAAGCATAAAATATGCAGCAGATAACTTTCAGTGTGGATTCAAGTAAAACTTTAACATGGCCACCATTTCCAAGATGGCCGACATTTCTGCCAAGGAAGTGTCAATTTTTGCAATAAATTCACCAACAATTTTCCCATATGAACGATCCAGGTGTCAAATCAAACATTTTTACAACATTTAGTTCACTGTAAAAAATGAACCCTTCACAGTTTACCAACATTTTACAAATTAAAAGTCCTGCTGAATTAGAACAAAACCTCGTCAGCATAAACATCATTTTAATTATTTAAAGTGATATTTAATTGATATTAAGAATTGTGACTTTGACGTCCTCAAAGTCAAAACCAGGATTATATTGTAAAATCACAGAAAATTGTCCAATGGGTAAAAATCTGTCAGAGGAAAAGACACATTTAAAAGGTTAAGACAATTTTCTAGTGCTGAGT
>NW_019449626.1:0-923 GCF_002814215.2 Seriola lalandi dorsalis | reverse complement strand
TAAGAAACATCCAAAGTGTGACTACACAATTTACAATTACACACCTTAATTGTATTTGTTTAATCTCCTTTAATAATAAAAAAAATTAAGATGAAGATCAATTTCATCCAAAATAATTTTAGTTTCATCAATGACATTTACATTCTAAAATATTTAATATTAATAATACATGTTGATAATAATTATTACACATTTTAATGCTACAATAATTCAATAGAATTTATTATTGACACGTCGTTGTGTGTATTGTCACATTGCAGCCTCCACACTTTCAAGCATGAAACATGAAGAACAATAATAACACGAACTGAAATGAAAAATACAGCTGAACATCAATTTCTTTCTGGAAAAAATACACTTGTTGATTTTCATTACTGGACAGTCAAATACTTCAACGCCAGAGTTAAACTGATTCTTGATTAGAGCTAAACACTTAGTGCCACAGTTTTGTCCATCTTATATCTACGGTGGCCCTGACAGCTCAACACACTGCAGCTTAAGAAAACACATGCAAACAGACAAAACACAATAAAATTAAGAAATATCTTTATCAATTTGACAACACATGAGCTGCAAACACTCACAACACAACCACATACATAAGCGCCATCCAAGCAGGATAAATGACAACAAAAAGAAAATGACAATGAACGTGTTTCCAGGGCCACAGAGAAGTAATGAACCTGACTGGGACACACTGGTTGCTCAATGCCCTCTCTATTTCCTCCGAAGTTAGTGTTGTAGTGATGATTTAACACATGATTTCATCACTACCAAGTGTAAAACTAGAAAATCATCATAAGACCACATTTACCACTGAGGAGACACCTGTCCTGAACTCACCCTCTCCATCTCCATGAAGTCTTCATCCAGCTTCGTCCCCTCGGCCCCACTGATCTTCTCACTGAGTAGCTGGACAGAGG
>NW_019449625.1:0-866 GCF_002814215.2 Seriola lalandi dorsalis | reverse complement strand
TGGTGTTTCTTGAAGTAGTTTGTGGTTTTGAAATCTTCTTTGGATCATTCACGTGTTCTAGAAGTAAGCCTCTCTTTAGTTTCACTTTTTTGTTTGACTGCAGGACATTTGGATCCAGAATTCTTCCCTCAAATCATGCAATGGTTCCTGTGCCACCGGCTGCCACACAACTCCAAAACTAAATGTTTCCACCCCCGTGCTCAGCAGGTTCTTCTCATCAAATGTTGCTTTTTTTCTCTCCAAAACATACCTTTGATGATTGTGGCCAAAGAGCTCTGTCCACAGTACTTGTTTCCAAACGACTCTGGCTTATCCAGATGTTGACTTTTGTGATGAGGTTGCAGGCAAGGTTTCCCTCTGATGACTCTTCCATGTTTGTGCATCAGTGCTGCACAATGAAACAGTGCAACACCACCCCTGTGTCAGTTAAACCTCCCTGCAGCTCCTTTGCCGTCACATGGGCATTTTTGATTTACCTTTCAGTCAATCAGCTGTGCAGATTTATCTGGAAGTTTTCTTGGTCTTGCAGATCTTGTTTTGACTTCCACAATTGCCCTAAAGTATCATTTTTTTCAGACAGTGGAAAAGTCGAGCTGGAAGTAATTTAATGTCTTTTTTTATAGCCTCCCTTACTTTACAGGCATCAGTAAGTTTCATTTTCACATCCTCAATCAGTTGCATAGAGGAGCATGGCTGTTTATTGTTACTGCAAGTGTTTCCAAACATTAGTTAATGCCACAATTTGTTTTGTTTTTTCAGTCAGTCAAGTAACTCTCAAGTGTCAGGTTTGTTGGACATGTCCTTTTGCATTTTGTTACATTGTCTTAGAAATCACTTGGAAACTAGTGATACATGATGTATTTCAA